>NW_027195595.1:92500-161003 GCF_038502225.1 Cherax quadricarinatus
GCCTTGGCCTCCTGCTGTTCTGTGGTGGGTTATACATCACTGCTATTACCACCTTGGGACCTCCAGAGTGAAGTGTTCCCACTATGTAATCACTTTCTTCTCCGCTATCTCCTCTCTCCAGCTCATCAAAATTCCAGCGATTTTTGATCAGCAACGCCACTCCTCCACCCCCCCTGTTCCCTCTGTCTTTCCTCAGGATTTGGTATCCCGTTGGAAAGATGGCATCTGTTATCATACCTGTAAGCTTGGTTTCTGTAAGAGCTATGATGTCCGGTGATGCTTCTTTGACTCTTTCGTGCCACTCCTCCCACTTATTTGTTATTCCATCAGCGTTTGTGTACCATACCTTCAGTTTCCTTTCCAACACTGTGGTTTGGGGGGCCTGTGGGGGTGGGAGACCTGGTGGCATACTGTGGGATTCTATAGCTCGATGTTGGGTGGAGGCTGTGGGTATGGATTGTAGTGTGTGTTGGGATGGTGTGATAGGTTGTATGGTTCTGAGAGTAGTTGTGTGTGTGCTTGCCCTTGCTGTTCTGTCCTGCTCTGACTGACCTCTGCTGATTCCCTCCTTGTCTCTTTTCCTAGCTCCTTTCGTTTTTTTGTCCTCTCCCTCAGCTGCTGTCGTTCTGATTTTGTTCTGTCTCTGTCTAGGAACACCCTCTTGTACTCTTCCGAGTATTTCAATCGTGGTTTCTCTTGGAGGATCCTGTTCCGCACTGTTTCCGTCCTGAGAATCAGCTTGATTGGTCGGTTTCTCCCCTTCGAGTACCCCCCTATTCTCTGAAAATTTACAATCTCGTCCATCTCTTCACCTATTTCCGTGATGATTTTCTCAATCTCCTTTCCTTCTTCCTGCTTCCTTTCAGTGTGTGTCCTTTCCTCTCTCTCCTGAAGCCCATGGATAAACACTGATTTTGCTCTTTCTTCCTCCCATTGCCTCACCCTCTGTGACTCTGGATCCTGCCTGTATGTGGTCAGTTTCTCCCTTGATTTTTCCAGTGGCTCTTGATAGCCTTGTTGTGCCTCAGCATTCGACCTGTGTGTGTGTGTGTGTGTGTGTGTGTGTGTGTGTGTGTGTGTGTGTGTGTGTGTGTGTGTGTACAAGTTTGTGTATGAGTGTGAGCGTGTGTGTGTGTATAAGTTTGTGTATGAGGGTGTGTGTGTGTGTGTGTGTGTGAGTGTGTGTGTGTGTGTATGTGTGTATAAAAGTTTGTGTATGAGTGTGTGTGTGTGTGTCTGTGTGTGTGTGTATGAGTGTGTGTGCGTGTGTGTGTGTGTGTGTGTGTGTATGTGTGTGTGTGTGTGTGTGTGTGTGTGTGTGTGTGTGTGTATAAGTTTGTGTATGAGTGTGTGTGTGTGTATAAGTTTGTGTATGAGTGTGTGTGTGTGTATAAGTTTGTGTATGAGTGTGTGTGTGTGTGTGTGTGTGTGTGTGTGTGTGTGTGTGTGTGTGTGTGTACGCACCTAATTGTACTCACCTAATTGTGGTTGCAGGGGTCGAGACTCAGCTCCTGGCCCCGCCTCTTCACTGATCGCTACTGGATCCTCTCTCTCTCTCTGCTTCCTGAGCTTTGTCATACCTCTTCTTAAAACTATGTATGGTTCCTGCCTCCACTACTTCACTTGCTAGGCTATTCCACTTGCTGACAACTCTATGACTGAAGAAATACTTCCTAACGTCCCTGTGACTCGTCTGAGTCTTCAGCTTCCAGTTGTGACCCCTTGTCCCTGTGTCCCCTCTCTGGAACATCCTATCTCTGTCCACCTTGTCTATTCCCCGCAGTATCTTGTATGTCGTTATCATGTCTCCCCTGACAATTCTGTCCTCCAGTGTCATCAGTCCGATTTCCCTTAACCTTTCCTCGTACGACATTCCCTTGAGCTCTGGGACTAGCCTTGTTGCAAACCTTTGTACTTTCTCTAACTTCTTGACGTGCTTGACCAGGTGTGGGTTCCAGACTGGTGCTGCATACTCCAGTATGGGCCTAACATACACAGTGTACAGTGTCTTGAACGATTCCTTATTAAGGTATCGGAACGCTATTCTCAGGTTTGCCAGGCGCCCGTATGCTGCAGCGGTTATTTGGTTGATGTGTGAGTCCGGTGATGTGCTCGGTGTTATGGTCACCCCAAGGTCTTTCTCCCTGAGTGAGGTCTGTAGTCTTTGTCCACCTAGCCTATACTCTGTCTGCGGTCTTCTTTGCCCCTCCCCAATCTTCATGACTTTGCATTTGGCTGGATTGAATTCGAGAAGCCAGTTACTGGACCACATGTCCAGCCTCTCCAGGTCTCTTTGCAGTCCTGCCTCATCCTCGTCCGATTTAATTCTTCTCATCAACTTCACGTCATCTGCGAACAGGGACACTTCAGAGTCTACTCCTTCCATCATGTCGTTCACATATATCAAAAATAGCACTGGTCCTAGAACTGACCCCTGTGGGACCCCGCTCGTAACAGGCGCCCACTGTGATACCTCTTCACGTACCATGACTCGTTGCTGCCTCCCTGTCAGGTATTCCCTTATCCATTGCAGTGCCCTTCCTTTTACGTGTGCCTGATCCTCCAGCTTCTGCACTAATCTCTTGTGGGGAACTGTGTCAAAGGCCTTCCTGCAGTCTAGAAAAACGCAATCTACCCAACCCTCTCTCTCGTGTCTTACTTCTGTTACCTTGTCATAAAACTCCAGGAGGTTTGTGATACAAGATTTGCCTTCCATGAACCCATGCTGGTTTTCAATGTGTGTGTGTGTGTGTGTGCGTGTGTGTGTGTGTGTATAAGTTTGTGTATGAGTGTGTGTGTGTGTGTGTGTAAGTGTGTGTGTGTGTGTGTGTGTGTGTGTGTGTGTGTGTGTGTGTGTGTGTATGAGTTTGTGTATGAGTGTGTATGAGTGTGTATGAGTGTGTGTGTATGTGTGTGTTGTACTCACCTAGTTGAGGTTGCGGGGGTCGAGTCCGAGCTCCTGTGTGTGTGTGTGTGTGTGTGTGTGTGTGTGTGTGTGTGTGTGTGTGTGTGTGTGTGAGTGTGTGTGTGTGTGTGTGTGTGTGTGTGTGTGTGTGTGTGTGTGTGTGTGTGTGTGTGTGTGTGTGTGTGTGTGTGTGTGTGTGTGTGTGTGACTCAACAATCAATATTTGCACCAATAACTCATTGCAGTTGTGACCGGGTGTGGATGTGTGAATTGCTCATTACTCTATAATTTGTTCATGATCGTAGCCATGTATAAACGTAAGTAACGATACTCAAAGGATTCATTACTTTTGTAACTTGTGAGCTCATTACCTTTATACATAGTTCAGCTATCAAAACTTTGGGGGCCCAGTCCCTGGGCCCATTACGTACCTCTGTAATCTGTAAATACCTTTGCAATTTGTCATGATTGTGACCAGACCTACCTGGAGTTCATTACCTTTGTAAATTGTGATTTCATTACCTTTGTAAATTGTGAATTCATTATCTTTGTAACTTGCTCAGCTATCAAAACTTTGAGGCCCAGTCCCTGGACCCATTATGCACCACTGTAATTTTTTGACTACCGCCCACAGGATGGGTATGGGGTGCATAATAAAGATATTAAACTAACTAGATGTTCTGTCATCTCTGATCATCCATCGTACCTCTATGGCTCACGTATCCCTGAGCGTGATACAGTCAGGTTTCTAGGTCATCTGTTTGACCGTAGGTTATCCTGGAAACCTCACATTATCTCTCTGAAGGCAACTTGTCACAGCAGGCTGAACCTTCTTAAAACCCTTGCTCATCTTTCATGGGGAGTTGATCACAGAACTCTCCTTCGCCTACATTCAGCTCTAATTTGATCGAAACTCGATTATGGTGACCAGATCTATTCAGCGGCCTCTCCTGCTACTCTCTCTAGCCTTAATCCCATCCATCACCATGTATACGTTTATGCCTTGGTGCTTTTCACTCTTTCCCAGTTGAGAGCCTCTATGCAGAAGCGAATATTCCATCCTTGTCCGATTGCCGTGATGCTCATTGCCTTCGTTACTATGTTCGCTCTCATGATCTCCGCAATCCTTCCATATATAGAATAGTCAATGAGTCAATGATTTTAGTAGACATTCTTTATTTGTTCGTCGCCCCTGTTTACTCCGTAGTCCCTTTTCTCTTCGTCTACATTTGCTCTTGTTTTCCCTTCAGTTACCACCTTTCTATGTTCTTGTAGCATCTCACTTGTCCCTACATCCCTGAGAAGTTCCAGCTGTTCGTGTCTGTTCTTTATCAATCCCTTGCGCGAAAGCCTAACTATCTACGGTAGCTTCCCGCTCTCTTTTTCTTGATCACTTCCACTTTCATTCTCATGCCATCACAGTATACACAGACGGTTCTATGTCTTCTGACGGCATCGGATTCGCAGCAGTGTTTCTGGACAGTGTTGTGCGAGGGCATTTACTATCCTTGGCTAGCATTTTTACTGCTGAATTGTATGCCATTCTTGCAGCACTTATCCGAATTGCATCCATGCCTGTGTCACCATTTGTGGTTGTTTCAAACACTCTTAGTACTTTACAGGCTATACGAAAATTTTATACACCTCACCCCCTAGTTCTCCGTATCCAACTTTGGTTACCCCGTATCTCTAACAAGCAAAAAGATATTGTGTTTTGTTGGGTCCCTGATCATGTTGACGTAAAGGGCAATGAACAGGCAGACACTGCTGTGCTGTCAGCAGTACATGACCTACCAGTTTCATATAGAGGTGTTTCATTTACGGACTATTTTGCTGTAATTTCTACCCACCTCCGCACCCATTGGCACCAACGTTAGTCTAATCTGCTTAATAACAAACTTCATTCTATTAAACCAAGTATAGGTTACTGGCGGTCTTCTTGTCATCAATGTCGAGGTTGGGAGACTACTCTCTCCCGTCGTCGCATTGGCCACACTCGTCTTACTCATGGGTATCTCATGGAGAGGTGCCCTGTTCCTCTCTGTGAGAATTGTCAGGTTCTAGTATCGGTTAGCCACATTCTGTTGGACTGCCCACTCTGTCAACAAGCACACAGAATTTACCTCCAACATCGTCTACGCTCTGCTGCTCTCTCTTCACCTTCCCTTCTTGCTGATAGACCCTCCTTTAATCCGGAATCTCTCATTGACTTTTTGACAACTGATTTACTCCACAAACTCTGATGATGATACGTTTAGCACTCCCCTCAGCCCTTTCTACCTCAATCTCTTGCTACCCTTTACCCCTGCACTATCCACTGCCCCACTGTACTCCATAACCTACTAAACATCCCTCTCCCTCTTGCTACCCGATACCCTCACATCCTTCCTTGCCCTGCAGTGCTATATAGCCCTTGTGGTTTAGCGCTTTTTTATTATAATAAATAGCATTTATTTTTCTTGCGCTCTATTTTCAATAGCATGTAGTTAATCCTGTCTTAGAGGTTACCAGTTCATTTAAATTATTGATATCCAATAAGTTTTTTCCTGTTGTGTCGACTAGATATCACATGAACCAGCCAAGTTATATATCACCTTTTTCACGTCATACCTTTCTTGGTACATTATCCGTTTAGATAGCTGGATTTCTAATTTTTAAAATGAACTCCACGTTTCCAATACATTATTTGTACTCGATGCATTTTTTTAGCGTGCTAAAAATATCTAGCCTAGACAGGACTCGCAGCAATGGTTTTAAGCTGGAAAAATTCAGATTCAAGAAGGATATAGGAAAGCACTGGTTTGGTAATAGAGTTGTGGATGAGTGGAACAAACTACCGAGTACCGTCATAGAAGTTAAGACGTTGTGTAGTTTTTAAAAGAGGTTGGATAAACACATGAGTGGGTGTGGGTGGGTGTGAGTTGGACCTGACTAGCTTATGCTAGTAGGTCAGATGCCGTGCTCCTCCCCTAAGTGAATGTGACTGACTAGGTCAGTTACATTCACATGGCCCATGCGAGACCCATGGCCTCGCATGGGCCAGTAGGCCTGATGCAGCGTTCCTTCTTTCTTACGTTATGTTACTGATATCTCGACACATCTGATCCCAGTCGACTACTTTATTAAAACTGAGAATTATTGTAGTGATATTTTCTGTTGCAAAGTTAGTAGTTATTTTGAATCCAGTGATGTAATGGTAACTATTTCCTAGTCTCTCCGACACCTCTCAAGATAGAAAAAAGTCATACGGTCACAATCTGCGTCTAGAACAAGAATCAAACTGATACTGAAACGAGATATTGATATGGCAGATAGTGTTAAAATTTTTACCTCGGTTATGTCGACGAGTTTTGTGGCATCTTGGTCTTCTGACTGAATGATTCATTTTGATCTTGGAGCAATAATGCCACCAGTTATTATTTTAACTTTATTATCTCATATTGCCTTTATTATGTTAAAGCTGAGACAATATACTTTAACGAAAATGTTTTTCTTATTACCATTGCGGTCACATGCGGTTCTTTTGCTATTATATAGGATCATTACTCCACCTTTGTTTTTATTAGTGTCAGCTTTATGAAAAATCTGTATCCAGTCACTGCAATTTCTTCTGTTATGTGGCTGTTTGGCTTAAACGAAGATTTATTCAAGTCGACTACATGACTCAAGAAATCGTAATGACACGATTGGTAAGTGGCTAATGCGACGGGCTGGAGTTTTGAGACTCTATGACCGCGGGTTCAATCCCGGCCGGGGGTATGATTTATTCAAGTCAATATCTGTCCGCTCTGATTATGCCTGTGTGGTTAGTTCGTCCCGTTTTGGGAATATGAAGCGGCCTTTCATATAAAAAAAAGGCTTTTATTTCATCCAGCTGGTCCTCCTTAACTGACGAAATTAAATTCCTGGTTCCTCTAGTTACCCCACTAATTGTGGCAAGCGGTGCTCTCGTTTTTCCCTACCCCTTCCCTGCCCATTACCTTCCCCTAGGATAAAGACAAAACAAAAATATGCATTAGATCAAATCAGAATACACATAAAACAAGGACAGAAATAGTACATGCCTTAGGGGTGCAAAAATGTCTAAATTATATATGTAAACGCAAAGTTAGTCTCGGATAAGGAAATGAAAGAAAATGAAGAAGATGCTATTGGAAAAACGTATATGACGTATATGACGGAGATACAAAAAATACTAGTCAACAAAAGTCATATGAAGTACAAAAAATAGAACTAAGAATGGAACAGAAAATCATAAAAACAGGTAGAGAAATGGTATGATAATAGGAAATGTTTTTTTTCTATCTATTTTTCCTGCTAATGAAATTAATATACTTCATAACTATCCATGAGTAACTTGTAGCTAAATCACGATAAAATCACATTGAAGCCAGTGTACCTGACTATTCGGTTTTTTCTTCAGTCTACAAGGAGAAAACTCTAAATATAATTTCAAATTGTTTTGTGAAATAACTCGTCCTTAGCAGAAACTGGGTATGTGTATATAACTGGTACTTGTTGTAACTCGGTCCTTGTACAACGAAGATTTTGTTGTGCAAATAGTGAGAAACCTAACCTAACCTAACAGAATCCACCAAATCCAACCTAAAATAACTAAGGTAACTTAACATTACTCGGCCACAGGCACTGGCGCATATTTCCTGACATTCTTTCAGGCATGTGAGAAGACTGAATACTGATAAGCGTTGATTGCCTCAAGAGTGCAACTTAAATGCACTATTTCCGAAAATACCTCTCAAAATAAGAATTTTCAATAACACTACTTGATAAATTAGACACATGTGCAACTCTTGGGTATCTTTATTGAGGAAACGTTTCGCCACACAGTGGCTTCATCAGTCCATGCAAAGGAGAAACTTGATGAACAGGAGGAGAATGAGGTAATCAGTCCCTCAACCTTGAGTCGATGTGGTCAGTCTATCAATCTTGAATAGAATACGGCATAAGTGTGGAGAAGGAGCTTATAAACCGTAGGCAGGAGAGGTGCAGCAGTCGTAGGTGGTGTCACATTTGTTCAATGTGGAAGTAGGTCGTGCCCAAGAGTTAGGCAAGCGAAGAATTCCCAAGTATTAAGATCCCAAGAAGTTGCAGTGTCTGACATGATTGTAGATGAATGGTTCAGAGAACCGTCATGTTGATAAATTAGACACATGTGCAACTCTTGGGTATCTTTATTGAGGAAACGTTTCGGTTGAGGGACTGATTACCTCATTCTCCTCCTGTTCTTCAAGTTTCTTCTTTGTATGGACTGATGAAGCCACTGTGTGGCGAAACGTTTCCTTAATAAAGATACCCAACATGTCGGTTCTCTGAACCATTCATCTACAATAACACTACTTACATTTTCCGGGTATACATAGGTTGTATACTAAAAACAAACTAGTGCCAAAAATTGTGCCTAAGACAGGATAGATTTTATACCCTAAAAATTCCCACCAGTACCCTAAATTATCTCGATAAATATAAACACAAATAAAGGCATCCCGAAAGCCTCCTTTTTCTGCAGACACTTGGTATCTGCAACCTTGATCCGAACCTCCAAAATTCGCTTAAGCGTCTATTACATATATTAATTTAAACACAATAAGATACAGGAATACTTTATATACCGGCATCAGTTCCTCCCTTAATTGTATTCTACGAATTCTTACAACCTCACAGATTTATTGCTAACAATTGGTCCTGATTATGGTGTAAATCAGCTGAATTTTCATCAAGGTGTAAACTCACCCTGAAACGAATACATAACGATACTATATTACAGTTACCACTGTTTACATAACAAAGGTAACTACAATATAACATACCACGGTACGGGTGCTCACTTGACATGAGTTTGAAATCGTGTTATTACGATTTCGTGAGTCACGTGTTATATTACATGTTTATTTTAACTCAGACTATATATATATAGATATATATATATATATATATATATATATATATATATATATATATATATATATATATATATATATATATATATATATATATATATATATAACAAGTCATAACCACGAAGATGTTAATGATTATTGCTAACGTTCTGCTCAGTCACACATCTGAGGTGTTCTACTAAAAGATTCACACACAAAGTGGGAGTTGTCACAATTGTTGATATAATGTCTAATGTTTGGTTCTGAAAGTAATGTGATGTCTACTGATCATGTGCCTCAAGATGATCTTGCAACTTTGCTTTATGACAAGGAGAACTGTGCAATTGAAATGCAATAAGTCTATATAATAGGTGACTCTAATATTGTCTGATTTTCTCAAATACTTGACTTAATATCTTCGTGCACTCTTAGTGCAATGTTTTGTTACGCAGCAAAGATCAGAAACTCGATGATTACACGTAGGTTCTTTGCAGTTAAGGAGGATTTGGTATTTATGAAACGATTCTGAGACAACACAGGAGTCTAACCGCTCTTTGCACAAATCTTCTAAATAAACCAGCTTACAATTACATTACTCGCGAAATCGTAATGACACGATTGCAAACAAACCATACCACGGGCGGGTATAGAACCCGCGATCAGAGAGACTCTCTGATCGCGGGTTCTATCCTCGCCAGTGGTATGGTGTGTTTACATTTACATTTCTGTGAACAGCAAATGTCGAAAATTTTCTTAAGTCTTTCTTTCCAGTTGATGAATACGGTTGACCTTCATACAGGGAGATTATGATCTTCCAGGGAAATTTTTATTACGATGTTTAATCCTGGTCTAGACTATTAAGTAAACACACTCACAGACATTCTGCTTTATAAGACAAACGAGCACCTTAGTGAGAAGACTCAGAGAGGTGAGGAGTGAGACATTAAGCGGGGTCATTGAGAGAGAAAGACAGGTTAAACAATATGCAAATTAGGTGTCAGTGTGTGTGGTTATGGGGAGGATATTATGTATCAGGCTTGTAGGAAAGATTTTTTATTTCATAGACCGTGTTCAGTATGAGCAACGAGACCTGTATGCACGTTCCCTTATTTAGTTAATAGTGGCAGATAAATAAATAGTGAAAGCTTCCAGAATCTTTAGCATTGTTTTGTATTCCTGATGCAACTGTGGTGTTGCTCAATACTTAATGATGTGTGAATGTAAACAGCGGTAAACGACACTCACTCTGTTGGTATTATCCATCTTATAAGCATATACTGTATGAGTTCCTTCAGGCGAATCTGAGAATCATATACTTTCTCACTGATGTAGACCTATCTACATCTACAACACGCATTGTTGTAAACCCCTGTAGCAGTGGTATCCATGAATGTGCAAGACATCGATCGTTGTTGGCGTTTTCCATACAAGCTGTGTGCATGAGTAATGTTTTTGTATTTGCAAGAGTAGATGATGAGTAGTGGGAACTTAATGGTGGCGAATTCATAATCGATCTTTTTCTGTTCCTCATCAAGAAATTTCCCAAGGAGAGTCTATCTCTTATTCTGTTGTCCTTGTCGAGTCAAAACTCTCACACTTTTTACGTTGCTGTTCTTCTCTTATTCGCCTCCATCGCTCTCAAAACTTCAGCGAACATTACTGCTACATCTTTCCTGTGATACGTCTTTATCTTGAGTCTCTCTTCACTAACGTTCCTCTTGATGTTTTCAGTTTTCACAGGGTGAAGGGCAATGAAAAGCTGAAAGTTAGCTCTCGCACACAGGCACTTTCAGTCATGTTTCCATTCCTCTTGATCGCCACAATAGAACTTTCAACCTTAAACGTCGTTCTTACGTTCTATCGCTCTAATCTCTGTCCTCCTGACTTTGATCTTGTTCAACGTTTCCGTGTTATCTGTCTCTGCTTAATTTCCATGGTTTTCCTGAAGTTCTTAAACCTTGCATTCTACCTCGTCTAATTATAGACCCCTTGTAATATTATCTTGTGTACTGAAATTATCTGAAACTAATTTTTTGAATATTTTAATTTTGGAGAATTTGGATTCAGTAAGACATTATCTACTATTAACTCCTGTTGAAAGGTGAAACTGTTTTGTCTTACATGAAGAAGGGAGAAAGAGTATATGCTAAAATAACACGCACATAGGATAGAGAAGCTTAGGACGACGTTTCGGTCCGACCATTTACAAAGTCACACTAAATGGTCCAAGTCGGACCGAAACGTCGTTGCAAACTCCTCTCTCCTTTGTGCGTGTTATTTGTACTTTATTCCAGTCACGGTGTGGTGCCTTTTTGTACTTGAAGGAAAGGCGTTACCGGCTTTCATGATTCTGTCTAAGGCGTTTGACAAGGGAACAATACTTAATAATAGACAAGTCCTCCTATTACTGTAAATTTTTTTTGTGTATTATTTAAGAAACCAGAAGGCAAGAATTGCGTACAGTGAAATTAAAAAAAACGTTTATTTTATCATGAACAAGGGTGTAAGACAAGGGGATATTCTCTCACCAATCCCTTTTATATTATAATCTGACGATGTGAAGAATGGTTAAACAATTATAGAGAAAATGCTATTGCATATGCAAATGACACTTTTCTTTTTGTTGATTAAAATGAACGTTTTAAAAAATTAATGATTGTTTTGGAGAAAAATTTGCATCTTTTAAGGTTACAAATTAGCACAAATAAAATGAAATTCGTGAAAACAATAGAGCTCATTATTTGGTCAACACTCAATTTCTGATCAATGATATTACATACACCGATTTTGAGGTCTCTCTACAGGAGCTTTGTCAAAACTCTTGGAGAGCGAAACGTTTCCCGAATAAAATGTAACATTAGTTGCACTTGTGTCGTTTTACCCAACATACTGTCGACAATTCTACTAACATTAACGCTATAGTTATATAGTTCTTATTTAGCTATAGGCAATTTGAAATGTTTAATTTGAGCTTTACAAATGTTGTAAAATATTACCCACTAACAGTACAAGTTATTATGAAATATGTTTTATTTAGGCATTGTGTTGTTTTATTACAAACAATTTACTTTAAAAATATTATTTATGGTAGTAGGTTGGTAGACAACCCAGGAAGTACTACCGTCCTGTGGTAATGAGTTGACAAACAGCTGCAGGTGATACCACTGTCCTGTGGTAGTGGTTGGTAGACAACAGCCTTCCGGGAGTACCGTCCTGTGGTGACAGTTGATGGTTGCGCATAACAACCACCGGATGCTGCATTATGTGGTAGTAGGTTGGTATTGGTAGCAGCACAGGGTGGTACTGATCATGTGGTAGTAGGTTGCAGTAGACAGCAACCACCCAGGGAGTACTAAGTCCTGTGGTAGTGGTTTGTGAACAGCAACCACCCAGGGAGTACTACCATCTGTGGTGTTGATTGTTGAACAGCAGCCACCCAGGAGGTACTACCGTCTGTGTTGGCTCAGTGAACGGCAGCCGCCCGGGAGAGTGTTCAGTCCTGCTGAGTGGTAGGTTAGTGAACAGCCACCAGGGTGCCGTTCTGTGGTAGTAGGTTGGTGAGCCTTGTACCAGGAGGCTCTGCGTCGGTACTACCGTCCTGTGGTAGTAAGTTGGTAGACAGCAACCACCCAGGGTGGTACTACCGTCCTGTGGTAGTAGGTTGGTAGACAGCAACCACCCAGGGAGGTACTACCGTCCTGTGGTAGTAGGTTGGTAGACAACAACCACCCAAGGTGGTACTACCGTCCTGTGGTAGTAGGTTGGTAGACAGCAACCACCCAGGGAGGTACTACCGTCCTGTGGTAGTAGGTTGGTAGACAGCAACCACCCAGGGAGGTACTACCGTCCTGTGGTAGTAGGTTGGTAGACAGCAACCACCCAGGGAGGTACTACCGTCCTGTGGTAGTAGGTTGGTAGACAGCAACCACCCAGGGAGGTACTACCGTCCTGTGGTAGTAGGTTGGTAGACAGCAACCACCCAGGGAGGTACTACCGTCCTGTGGTAGTAGGTTGGTAGACAGCAACCACCCAGGGTGGTACTACCGTCCTGTGGTAGTAGGTTGGTAGACAGCAACCACCCAGGGAGGTACTACCGTCCTGTGGTAGTAGGTTGGTAGACAGCAACCACCCAGGGAGGTACTACCGTCCTGTGGTAGTAGGTTGGTAGACAGCAACCACCCAGGGAGGTACTACCGTCCTGTGGTAGTAGGTTGGTAGACAGCAACCACCCAGGGAGGTACTACCGTCCTCTGGTAGTAGGTTGGTAGACAGCAACCACCCAGGGAGGTACTACCGTCCTGTGGTAGTAGGTTGGTAGACAGCAACCACCCAGGGAGGTACTACCGTCCTGTGGTAGTAGGTTGGTAGACAGCAACCACCCAGGGTGGTACTACCGTCCTGTGGTAGTAGGTTGGTAGACAGCAACCACCCAGGGAGGTACTACCGTCCTGTGGTAGTAGGTTGGTAGACAGCAACCACCCAGGGAGGTACTACCGTCCTGTGGTAGTAGGTTGGTAGACAGCAACCACCCAGGGAGGTACTACCGTCCTGTGGTAGTAGGTTGGTAGACAGCAACCACCCAGGGAGGTACTACCGTCCTGTGGTAGTAGGTTGGTAGACAGCAACCACCCAGGGAGGTACTACCGTCCTGTGGTAGTAAGTTGGTAGACAGCAACCACCCAGGGTGGTACTACCGTCCTGTGGTAGTAGGTTGGTAGACAGCAACCACCCAGGGAGGTACTACCGTCCTGTGGTAGTAGGTTTGTAGACAACAACCACCCAGGGTGGTACTACCGTCCTGTGGTAGTAGGTTGGTAGACAGCAACCACCCAGGGAGGTACTACCGTCCTGTGGTAGTAGGTTGGTAGACAGCAACCACCCAGGGAGGTACTACCGTCCTGTGGTAGTAGGTTGGTAGACAGCAACCACCCAGGGAGGTACTACCGTCCTCTGGTAGTAGGTTGGTAGACAGCAACCACCCAGGGAGGTACTACCGTCCTGTGGTAGTAGGTTGGTAGACAGCAACCACCCAGGGAGGTACTACCGTCCTGTGGTAGTAGGTTGGTAGACAGCAACCATCCAGGGTGGTACTACCGTCCTGTGGTAGTAGGTTGGTAGACAGCAACCACCCAGGGAGGTACTACCGTCCTGTGGTAGTAGGTTGGTAGACAGCAACCACCCAGGGTGGTACTACCGTCCTGTGGTAGTAGGTTCGTAGACAGCAACCGCCCAGGGAGGTACTACCGTCCTGTGGTAGTAGGTTGGTAGACAACAACCACCCAGGGAGGTACTACCGTCCTGTGGTAGTAGGTTGGTAGACAGCAACCACCCAGGGTGGTACTACCGTCCTGTGGTAGTAGGTTGGTAGACAGCAACCACCCAGGGAGGTACTACCGTCCTGTGGTAGTAGGTTGGTAGACAGCAACCACCCAGGGAGGTACTACCGTCCTGTGGTAGTAGGTTGGTAGACAACAACCACCCAGGGAGGTACTACCGTCCTGTGGTAGTAGGTTGGTAGACGGCAACCACCCAGGGAGGTACTACCGTCCTGTGGTAGTAGGT
Organism: Cherax quadricarinatus; assembly: GCF_038502225.1. Classification (NCBI taxonomy): domain Eukaryota; kingdom Metazoa; phylum Arthropoda; class Malacostraca; order Decapoda; family Parastacidae; genus Cherax; species Cherax quadricarinatus. The sequence goes on from NW_027195595.1 coordinate 106,865, forward strand.
TGGTAGACGGCAACCACCCAGGGAGGTACTACCGTCCTGTGGTAGTAGGTTGGTAGACAGCAACCACCCAGGGAGGTACTACCGTCCTGTGGTAGTAGGTTGGTAGACAGCAACCACCCAGGGAGGTATTACCGTCCTGTGGTAGTAGGTTGGTAGACAGCAACCACCCAGGGAGGTACTACCGTCCTGTGGTAGTAGGTTGGTAGACAGCATCCACCCAGGGTGGTACTACCGTCCTGTGGTAGTAGGTTGGTAGACAGCAACCACCCAGGGAGGTACTACCGTCCTGTGGTAGTAGGTTGGTAGCCAACAACCACCCAGGGTGGTACTACCGTCCTGTGGTAGTAGGTTGGTAGACAGCAACCACCCAGGGAGGTACTACCGTCCTGTGGTAGTAGGTTGGTAGACAGCAACCACCCAGGGAGGTACTACCGTCCTGTGGTAGTAGGTTGGTAGACAGCAACCACCCAGGGTGGTACTACCGTCCTGTGGTAGTAGGTTGGTAGACAGCAACCACCCAGGGAGGTACTACCGTCCTGTGGTAGTAGGTTCGTAGACAGCAACCACCCAGGGAGGTACTACCATCCTGTGGTAGTAGGTTGGTAGACAGCAACCACCCAGGGAGGTACTACCGTCCTGTGGTAGTAGGTTGGTAGACAGCAACCACCCAGGGAGGTACTACCGTCCTGTGGTAGTAGGTTGGTAGACAGCAACCACCCAGGGAGGTACTACCGTCCTGTGGTAGTAGGTTGGTAGACAGCAACCACCCAGGGAGGTACTACCGTCCTGTGGTAGTAGGTTGGTAGACAGCAACCACCCAGGGAGGTACTACCGTCCTGTGGTAGTAGGTTGGTAGACAGCAACCACCCAGGGAGGTACTACCGTCCTGTGGTAGTAGGTTGGTAGACAGCAACCACCCAGGGAGGTACTACCGTCCTGTGGTAGTAGGTTGGCAGACAACAACCACCCAGGGAGGTACTACCGTCCTGTGGTAGTAGGTTGGTAGACAGCAACCACCCAGGGAGGTACTACCGTCCTGTGGTAGTAGGTTGGTAGACAGCAACCACCCAGGGAGGTACTACCGTCCTGTGGTAGTAGGTTGGTAGACAGCAACCACCCAGGGAGGTACTACCGTCCTGTGGTAGTAGGTTGGTAGACAGCAACCACCCAGGGAGGTACTACCGTCCTGTGGTAGTAGGTTGGTAGACAGCAACCACCCAGGGAGGTACTACCGTCCTGTGGTAGTAGGTTGGTAGACAGCAACCACCCAGGGAGGTACTACCGTCCTGTGGTAGTAGGTTGGCAGACAACAACCACCCAGGGAGGTACTACCGTCCTGTGGTAGTAGGTTGGTAGACAGCAACCACCCAGGGAGGTACTACCGTCCTGTGGTAGTAGGTTGGTAGACAACAACCACCCAGGGAGGTACTACCGTCCTGTGGTAGTAGGTTGGTAGACAACAACCACCCAGGGAGGTACTACCGTCCTGTGGTAGTAGGTTGGTAGACAGCAACCACCCAGGGAGGTACTACCGTCCTGTGGTAGTAGGTTGGTAGACAGCAACCACCCAGGGAGGTACTACCGTCCTGTGGTAGTAGGTTGGTAGACAGCAACCACCCAGGGAGGTACTACCGTCCTGTGGTAGTAGGTTGGTAGACAGCATCCACCCAGGGTGGTACTACCGTCCTGTGGTAGTAGGTTGGTAGACAGCAACCACCCAGGGAGGTACTACCGTCCTGTGGTAGTAGGCTGGTAGACAGCAACCACCCAGGGAGGTACTACCGTCCTGTGGTAGTAGGTTGGTAGACAGCAACCACCCAGGGTGGTACTACCGTCCTGTGGTAGTAGGTTGGTAGACAGCAACCACCCAGGGAGGTACTACCGTCCTGTGGTAGTAGGTTCGTAGACAGCAACCACCCAGGAAGGTACTACCATCCTGTGGTAGTAGGTTGGTAGACAGCAACCACCCAGGGAGGTACTACCGTCCTGTGGTAGTAGGTTGGTAGACAGCAACCACCCAGGGAGGTACTACCGTCCTGTGGTAGTAGGTTGGTAGACAGCAACCACCCAGGGAGGTACTACCGTCCTGTGGTAGTAGGTTGGTAGACAGCAACCACCCAGGGAGGTACTACCGTCCTTTGGTAGTAGGTTGGTAGACAGCAACCACCCAGGGAGGTACTACCGTCCTGTGGTAGTAGGTTGGCAGACAACAACCACCCAGGGAGGTACTACCGTCCTGTGGTAGTAGGTTGGTAGACAGCAACCACCCAGGGAGGTACTACCGTCCTGTGGTAGTAGGTTGGTAGACAACAACCACCCAGGGAGGTACTACCGTCCTGTGGTAGTAGGTTGGTAGACAGCAACCACCCAGGGAGGTACTACCGTCCTGTGGTAGTAGGTTGGTAGACAGCAACCTCCCAGGGAGGTACTACCGTCCTGTGGTAGTAGGTTGGTAGACAGCAACCACCCAGGGAGGTACTACCGTCCTGTGGTAGTAGGTTGGTAGACAGCAACCACCCAGGGAGGTACTACCGTCCTGTGGTAGTAGGTTGGTAGACAGCAACCACCCAGGGAGGTACTACCGTCCTGTGGTAGTAGGTTGGTAGACAGCAACCACCCAGGGAGGTACTACCGTCCTGCCAAGTGAGTGTAAAACGGAAACCTGTAATTGTTTTACATGATGGTAGGATTGCTGGTGTCTTTTTTCTGTCTTGTAAACATGCAAGATTTCAGGTACGTCTTGCTACTTCTACTTACACTTAGGTCACACTACACATATATGTACATGTTTATTTTTACACACTCATCTGAGTTTTCTTCGATTTTATCTTAATAGTTCTTGGTCTTATTACTTTTCCTTTTATATCCATGGGGAAGTGGAATAAGAATCTTTCCTCCGTAAGCCATGCGTGTTTTAAAAGTCAACTAAAATGCCGGGAACAATGGGCTAGTAACCCCTTTTCCTGTAATAATTACTAAAAAGAATAAGAAGAAGAAAATTCTCAAAGTGGGAAGTCTGAATGTGCGTGGATGTTGTGCAAATGATAAGAAAGAGATGATTGTGGATGTTATGAATAGAAGAAGCTGGATGTCCTGGCTTTAAGTGAAACAAAGATGAAGGGGGTGGGAGAGTTTCAGTGGAGAGGAATAAATGGGATTAGGTCAGGGGTTTCAAATAGAGTTTGAGCTAAAGAAGGAGTATCAATAATGTTGAAAGATAAGTTATGGCAGGAAAAGAGGGACTATAAATGTATTAATTCAAGGATTATGTGGAGTAAAATAAAGGTTGGATGTGAAAAGTGGGTTACAGTAAGCGTATATTCACCTGGAGAAGAGAGAAGTGTAGAGGAGAGAGAGAGATTTTGGGAAAAGTTCAGTGAATGCGTGGGGAGTTTTGAACCAAGTGTGAGAGTAATGGTGGTTGGGGATTTCAATGCTAAAGTGGGCAAAAATGTTGTGGAGGGAGTAATAGGTAAATCTGGGGTGGCAGGGGTAAATGAAAATGGGGAGCCTTTAATTGAGCTATGTGTAGAAAGAGGTTTAGTAATAAGTAATACATATTTTATGAAGAAGAGGATAAATAAATATACAAGGTATGATATAGCACGTAATGAAAGTAGTTTATTAGATTATGTATTGGTGGATAAATGGTTGATGGGTAGGCTCCAGGATGTACACGTTTATAGAGGAGCAACTGACATATCGGATCATTATTTAGTTGCAGCGACAGTTAGAGTAAGAGTAGATGGGAAAACAGGAAAATGGCAACAACAAGTAAGAGAGAGGTGAGAGTGTATAAACTAAGGGAGAAGGAAGTTCGGGTGAGATATAAGCAACTATTGGCAGAAAGGTGGACTGGTGCAAGTATGAGCAGTGAAGGGGGTTGAAGAGGGTTGGAATAGTTTTAAAAATGCAGTATTAGAATGTGGGGCAGAAGTTTGTGGTTATAGGAGGGTGGGTGCAGGAGGAAAGAGGAGTGATTGGTGGAATGATGAAGTAAACGTTGTGATAAAAGAGAAAAAGTTAGCTTATGATAGGTTTTTACAAAGCAGAAGTGTTATAAGAAGAGTAGAGTATATGGAGAGTAAAAGAAATGTGAAGAGAGTGGTGAGAGAGTGCAAAAGGAAAGCAGATGATAGAGTGGGAGAGGCACTGTCAAGAAATTTTAATGAAAATAAGAAAATTTTTTGGAGTGAGTTAAACAAGTTAAGAAAGCCTAAGGAACAAATGGATTTGTCCATTAAAAACAGAGTAGGGGAGTTAGTAGATGGGGAGATGGAGGTTTTGGGTAGATGGCGAGAATATTTTTAGGAACTTTTAAATGTCGACGAAGAAAGGGAGGCGGTAATTTCATGCACTGGACAAAGAGGTATACCATCTTTTAGAAGTGAAGAAGAACAGGATGTGAGTGTGGGGGAGGTGCGTGAGGCATTACGTAGAATGAAAGGGGGTAAAGCAGCTGGAACTGACGGGATCATAACAGAAATGTTAAAAGCAGGGGGGGATATAGTGTTAGAGTGGTTGGTATTTTTGTTTAACAATTGTATAAAAGAAGGGAAGGTACCTAGAGATTGGTGGAGAGCATGTATAGTCCCTTTATATAAAGGGAAGGGGGACAAAAGAGATTGTAAAAATTATAGAGGAATAAGTTTACTAAGCATACCAGGAAAAGTGTACGGTAGGGTTATAATTGAAAGAATTAGAGGTAAGACAGAATGTAGGATTGCGGATGAGCAAGGAGGTTTTAGAGTGGGTAGGAGATGTGTAGATCAAGTGTTTACATTGAAACATAAATGTGAACAGTATTTAGATAAAGGAAGGGAAGTTTTTATTGCATTTATGGATTTAGAAAAGGCATATGATAGAGTGGATAGGGGAGCAATGTGGCAGATGTTGCAAGTATATGGAATAGGTGGTAAGTTACTAAATGTTGTAAAGAGTTTTTATGAGGATAGTGAGGCTCAGGTTAGGGTGTGTAGAAGAGAGGGAGACTACTTCCAGGTAAAAGTAGGTCTTAGACAGGGATGTGTAATGTCACCATGGTTGTTTAATATATTTATAGATGGGGTTGTAAAAGAAGTAAATGCTAGGGTGTTCGGGAGAGGGGTGGGATTAAATTATGGGGAATCAAATACAAAATTGGAATTGACACAGTTGCTTTTTGCTGATGATACTGTGCTTATGGGAGATTCTTAAGAACAATGCAAAGGTTAGTGGATGAGATTGGGAGTGTGTGTAAAGGTAGAAAGTTGAAAGTGAACATAGAAAAGAGTTAGGTGCTGAGGGTATCAAATGATTTAGATAAAGAAAAATTGGATATCAAATTGGGGAGGAGGAGTATGGAAGAAGTGAATGTTTTCAGATACTTGGGAGTTGACGTGTCGGCGGATGGATTTATGAAGGATGAGGTTAATCATAGAATTGATGAGAGAAAAAAGGTGAGTGGTGCGTTGAGGTATATGTGGAGACAAAAAACATTATCTATGGAGGGAAAGAAGGGAATGTATGAAAGCATAGTAGTACCAACACTCTTATATGGGTGTGAAGCTTGGGTGGTAAATGCAGCAGCGAGGAGGCGGTTGGAGACAGTGGAGATGTCCTGTCTAAGGGCAATGTGTGGTGTAAATATTATGCAGAAAATTCGGAGTGTGGAAATTAGGAGAAGGTGTGGAGTTAATAAAAGTATTAGTCAGAGGGCTGAGGAGGGTTTGTTGAGGTGGTTTGGTCATTTAGAGAGAATGGATCAAAGTAGAATGAAATGGAGAGCATTTAAATCTGTAGGGGAAGGAAGGTGAGGTAGGTGTCGTCCTCGAAAAGGTTGGAAGGAAGGGGTAAGGGAGGTTTTGTGGGCGAGGGGCTTGGACTTCCAGCAGGCTTGCGTGAGCGTGTTCGATAGGAGTGAATGGAGACGAATGGTATTTGGGACCTGACGATCTGTTGGAGTGTGAGCAGGGTAATATATAGTGAAGGGATTCAGGGAAACCGGTTATTTTTATATAGCTGGACTTGAGTCCTGGAAATGAGAAGTACAATGCCTGCACTTTAAAGGAGGGGTTTGGGATATTGGCAGTTTGGAGGGATATGTTGTGTATCTTTATACGTATATGCTTCTAAACTGTTGTATTCTGAGCACCTCTGCAAAAACAGTGATAATGTGTGAGTGTGGTGAAAGTGTTGAATGATGATGAAAGTATTTTCTTTTTGGGGATTTTTTTTCTTTTTGGGTCACCCTGCCTCGGTAGGAGACGGCCGACTTGTTGAAAAAACAAACATTATTTTATGTATTTCCCAGCTCTTGCATATTGCGCATATATATATATATATATATATATATATATATATATATATATATATATATATATATATATATATATATATATATATATGTCGTGCCGAATAGGCAGAATTTGCGATCTTGGCTTAAATAGCAACGCTCATCTTGCCATATAAGACAAATGAAAATTTGTGTATGCAGTAATTTTGCCTGGAGTTACCTGGAGTTATCTGGAGAGAGTTCCGGGGGTCAACGCCCCCGCGGCCCGGTCTGTGACCAGGCCTCCTGGTGGATCAGAGCCTGATCAACCAGGCTGTTGCTGCTGGCTGCACGCAAACTAACGTACGAGCCAAAATCATTCTGAACCTAACAAAAAAAAATATATTTCACTGGGTTTGTATAGTATTAAATTATTGTAAACAAATCTAAAATATATTTAGTTGGGTTAGGCTAAAATAAATTGCTCTTGTGTGGCGGGCTAGCTGCGGGATTTTCAATTATAAGTCCGGATCAACGAGGCTGACCAGGTTAAGACTCAACAGGACTTATTGTGAATACTCTGGGAAGATTCCAGTGAAGCGAGAAGACATTTTAAAGCACCGTTTCAAGGTAAATTGTGGAAGTGTTGTGCGGTTTGTGAATGTTGGTGAGTGGTGGTAGTGAGGAAGACGGCCAGTGGAGGTGTGGGGGAGTACAAGGCCTACACTGTGCATGAGTACCGGCCAAGATTATCGTACATACAAACCTCGAAAAGCTCTTATAAAAACATCTATATCCAGCACCATGCACCATGCTTCCAGTTAACAGCACCATGCACCATGCTTCCAGTTAACGTGGAAATGATTGTGTCGATGCATGGACTATTTAAAGGCTTATGTTATGGAAAAACAATGTGAAATTAATGTTAACGAGGGAGTGACCAGTCAGTGCATCCACCCCCACGTCACGGGGGTGGGTGGAAGAGGTGGGATGTGTAACTAGATGGTGAGTGAACACATTGGTTCAGCAGTGCCCATACCCACATTGTTCATAGTGTACATGGGAAACAAATAAAGTTATGTGTATTGTAAGACAGTGTGAACAATATATAGTGTGCAAGTCCATGTGTATTGTACTCCCCGGGATAACCCCACTCAACCTGCGCCTCCCCCACCTAATTCCCAAGGGAAGTTTTCCCCTTCCCCTCCCGGCCCCTCAAACTCCACCAGGCCACCACGGTCAAGTTCACTACCTTCCACGCACCATACCCACCCAGCATGTCATATTCCACTCCTATTGTCTAGTCTAGCAGATGGATGCCAACCAGAAGGAAGCAAGCAGCCAGGGAAATGGCACGGCTGGCAATACTAGGAGAGGCAAGTGTCGGTCATGCTTACAGCTTCGTTGTCTCAACTCTAATGGTTTCCTCCGCAAACACGGTAGTTGCCCTGGTTCAGGATGTCCTCCTGTGGAAAGTGATGATCCAGAGCCACCTCAGGCACCTGAACCCACTCCAACAGATTTCATCTCATCAGACAATCTCTTGGAAGCAATCAAAGCAACAGGTACGAGGACACTCACACATATTCCCAAAGCAGCCCGTCCACACGCAGCTGGGAAACTTACAGACCTCCTGAAAAAAGTAAACGATGGTTCCACTATCTTAAATGCTCCACCAACCATCAAGGCATGGCACAACTTGCTACTTTTTGGCAATGTCTGCTTAGCTGTGCCGGAAAGAAGGGGAAAGAGGCTAGCCTCAATGATAATTAAATCCTTAAGAGATTTTCCTAGAGTTGATAACCTCATTCACCTTCCCCGTCAACACAAAAAAGGGAGAGGCAGAACCCCCACTCACTCTACTGACAGTGAAAAAGTCAGAGTCCAGGTGAGCAAGAAAATTGAAGAGGGCAACACAGTGGGGGCAATCAGAATTATTACCAGTGAAGATACAGTTGCTCCCAGGGATGCTGACACGGCTGAAGCACTTAGAGGAAAGCACCCTGCCAGGGAAACCAGTGGCACCAACAGTTCCAACACCTCTGCCCCCACTTTGGAACCATTGATTGTGGAAGACTCAGACATTTACAAAGCAATAATGTCGTTCCCATCTGGCTCTGCTGGGGGTTACACTGGAATAAGGCCACAGCATTTAAAGGAAATGGTTAATCCAGTTATTGGGGAAATTGCAGAGACACTGCTTTCAGAGATCACAAGGTTCGTCAACAATTCCTTGGCTGGTCTGATTCCTGATGAAATTAGACCTTTCTTTTTTGGTGCAACACTTTGTGCACTTAAAAAGAAGGATGGAGGAATTCGGCCAATTGCAGTAGGCAACACGTTACGCCGCCTCGTATCCAAAGCTGTTGTCCGAAGTATTCGTGCACAGGCAGCCATGATGCTTCAACCAAACCAGCTTGGCTTTGGGGTCTCTCAAGGAAGTGAAGCAGCGGTTCATGCAACAAGGGCATATATCAACAACCTGCCTGAGGACAATGCAGTGGTAAAATTAGATTTCAAGAATGCGTTCAATCTCCTGAAAAGAGACGTGGTATTAGCAGCAGTACAAGAACATTTCCCTGGTCTCTTCCCTTTTGTTTCAGCTGGGTATAGCAAGGAATCAATGCTTCTCTTTGGAGAGCATGAAATCACATCATCGGAGGGTGTCCAACAAGGAGATCCTCTTGCATCATTTCTCTTCTGTATTGCAGTTAGGGAAATCACAGTCAGACTGACCAGCGAGCTAAACATCTGGTTCCTAGATGATGGCACACTAGCAGGTACAAAGGAGTCCCTCCTACATGACCTTACACAGGTAATGACACGGGGACAGGAAATGGGTCTCATCCTGAATCCATCCAAATGTGAAATCATCTCAGTCAGTCAACAAGTGATAAATGCAGTGAGATCAAAACTACCAGGAGCAGCAGTCATTGCCCCCACAAATAGTGTCTTGCTAGGAGCACCTCTGGGAAGCAATGCCATTGACACAATTCTCAGGAAGAAATTGGAAGAGTTAAGGAGAATGGAACAACGAATAGGCAATCTGGACACCCACGATGCCTTGTACCTTCTCACAAAGTGCTTGAGTCTGCCCAGGTTGACATATTTCCTAAGATGTGCACCTTCATATGATAACCCTATACTGCACGAATATGACAGTATTCTGAGGCAGATTTTTACGAAAGTACTTAACCTTACTCTAGAAGACGGGCAGTGAAACCAAGCTACACTTCCCGTCAGACTAGGAGGCATTGGTGTCCGCAAGTCATCACAGATTGCGTTACCTGCTTTTCTGTCCTCGTGTATTGCATCTAGAGAGCTTGTAGCAGCGATTCTCCCTGAACATCTTAGGGACAAGATTGGAGTCCAGGACCAAAAATTCATTGACGGAGCAATGATCTGGGATAATCTAACGGGCTCAGAAACCAGACCTGCTCCCCCCAACAACTACAAACAATCGCACTGGGATGGTCCAATAGTGGAAAATATAGCCTCAACGATGCTTCAGAGTGTGTCAGGGAAGGATAGAGCCCGCCTGTTGGCAGTGAGAGCCCCTCATGCTGGGGAATAGGTTAATAACATTATCAATAGGAGCCTCACAACAGCTGGATGCCCAGCAGTAAGGGAGCCACCCCAACTATGCAGATCTGATGGCAGCCAGAAGTGTCCAGATGGTATCACCCTTCAAGCCTGGACAGATGGGAAGCAGGTGGTGTGGGACTATACATGTATATATACCTATCCAATATATATCCCAAAAGTCTAGAAAATATGTATATATATATTGTTTTAAAAATTATGTCGGATATAATAATATCTGGAATCATTTGGCTACAAAATTATGTACCAACTAGAAGTAAGTTTACTTAGCTATTAGAAGCTGCGAAATGCATAATGCAGATGCATTTCATTTCGCTTGAGTATATGTTACCTGGTGTACTTATACTGCACTGCATATTATGATATAAAACATGTTGACTGATTAATAGATTGATTACTCTCTCTACTATAGCTTCTTTCACCAGCACTTATATTACTACTATTATTACTACTACTTCTACGGAAACTATCTTATTGCTATCACAACCCTGCTGCTACTACTACTACTGCTACTACTAGTTCTTGTGCTGCTGCTGCTGTTACTACTACTACTACTGCTACTACTACTACATCAAATGATACTTCTAGTACTACTCGTATTAGTAGTAGTTAAGATGTACACATTGGTCAGTTAAAAGGAAACACATAGAAACACACAAAACATTTCAGAAAGTTAAAAGGCTAAACAAGCAACTCATCAGAGCTACACATCAACCGTATAAAGTCAGAGGGATGAGCAAGATAAGCAAACGTAAGAAAAGCATTCAGTAACAAGAACAAAAAATCCTTCATAAGATGATACATGTTAAACCAACCATCGAGTACACGACACAACTGGTCAAGCACGGATCAAGGCTCGAAAACATTCATTGGTTTGCAAGTTGAAAAACCCAGTAAGCGTACCACTGAATTTCTTTTTTGCCAATCCTCGACGTCAATAATATTTGCTTTATCTTCAGCCTTCTCGGGAGTTGCTTTTCTCTCGCCCAGTGTGTAACCTTAAAGCTTTAAGTTAGCTAGGCTCACTTCACAGTTTCTCTTTCCCAAGATACACAAGATCTGAGATAAATAATGAAGAAATTGATCCTAATGACCTTGGCAGAGAGAGGGACAAAGAAAGACAATGCTTACGACACACAAATTTTTTAAGAGGAAAAGATAAGGTATAGGAGGACGGACAACGTTAACTAACTTGAACACAATCATTTGAATACAGGTGGATGCTGGATAAACAGATCAATCCTAGGGATTTAATGAAGGATGTCCCTGGTCTCTCAGTGCCTATGAAAGTTAAATAAATTGGATGAAGCAATATATGAAGTAAACTTGATTCTCAATTTTAAGAGTAAATATGATAAAGCCCAAGATGGCAGATATACGTGAGGATGATCAAAATAGTCTAGGCGGCGGTGCCACGAGCTGAGTGTCGTTCCCGGAAACACAATTTGGTGAGTACATATAAGCTTAGTTATCACACACACACAACAACTACTAAGCATCCCATCCGCATCTCTACATTGTGTTTTAACCACATATACAAAGACACACAACTCTTCCAGTAATGAGAAACAGACAAAACAAAAGACAATGGCTAAACAGCAGCTCCTGCAAAGCCATTAAAAAGAAAGAACAAACTTGGAACCAATACAGAAAGTTGCCGCAACTCACCCACTCAGCAGACTCAAATATACAAGAAATTAATAGGATACACAGAGATAAAAGAGAGAAACTTTGAGAAAGAGTAAAGAGAGCATTAAGGAACTAGGTCTTTTATTTAAGTTTTCAAAGAAAGGAAATTTCAAGCATACAATGTGCCTTGATCTTGGCGAAAATATCATATTCAAAGGGACTGGAGCAACCTCATCGTCCTAAGAACAAACCTGATTACCCAGTTTCTGAGGCACTGTTTGATGCTTGAGAATTTAGCCCTTGCCACGAATTATAAATATATAAGAACAAATTAAACATTAAAACAGTTGTTGAATCAGTGAAGATAATATATTTGTATTGAAATGGTGTATCAACAAATGAAAAGTTCTTAATAAAGTTGACATGGTCCTAAAACGACATATAATATTAAGAATGATATATAATATTAAGAAGAAATAAAGGAGTTAGTTATCGTTACTTATATAAAAAAAGTATGATCTGATGAAATACAACCTTAGATTTTGAAGAAATTTGAATAAATTAGAAGCTATTATGTATAGAAATAAATTGGGACCATTTCCAGGAAGGTAAACATGCAGATAAATAGAAGACGGAGCCGGCCTCAGTAGAACTATTTTTTAAGAAACACGAAAAGCTAAATATATTCATTCCTGAATTATTATGATCTGAGTCCAAAACAACAGATATTGTTTTCATTAATGAATTCGATTATCCCAGAGGATAATCAGGAAATGCCAAACTACATTAGCAATAAAATGTTTATATAAGCGTGTGTGAGCATGTTAGATAGGATCGAGTGGAGGTAAATGGTTTTTATGATTTAACGTGTTGTTTGAGTGTTAGCAAGGCAACATTTATGAAGGGATTCAGAGAAACCAGTTAGCCGGACTTGATTCCTGGAGGTGGAAGTGCAGTGCTGCCTATACCCTGAAAGAAGAGTGGAAATATGTGGCAGTTTTTGAGCTGTAGTATCAGCACGCCCCTGGCAAGACAGTGATGCAGTGAGTGATGATCAAAGTGTTTCTTCTTTTTCGTCTCACTTTGCCTTGATGGGGAAATGGCTGATGAGTATATATATCACGTGGAAGAACAATTATTCATACTGCTGTGCTCTAGCTCCTGGGAATGTTGTCTGAGAATTCTGAACAACACCTAAAAGAACGCAGGGAACGCAGCCAGTGCCTTGGCTTGGCCCTCATTTTGCGTATTACGAAAATAGACTCGGCGACTTTCACCTCAAAAGCTTTCAGAGGCTTCACATTGTAATATATACAACAGATTTAAGCATTCCTTGAATGTAGTATATCCTATAGATTGTCAAAACAATGATAAAATAGGAAAAACCGGGAGAGACTTAAAGGTTTCTCAGTTAACTAATGTACACTTACGACATTGCTATCAAACACAACATTTGTCTTGTGCTCAGGAATACTTTATATGAACTGGGAAGGGGTTAAATTCAACCTCGTTGAAGCTAACCACCTCCAACAAAAAATGAATAGAAACAATTCTAATTATCTGTGCAAACTCTGTTCCTCAAGGCAGACAATATATCAGTTTAGTCTTACCTATCGCCCAAATTATCCTGAAGCAAAGGAAGAAACGTCAGGCTAAGAAATATGGACAATTCATGCCTCATAATGGCATTCCTGTGTATCGGAGCACCACAGTATCTCCCTGTCCTTCCTCGCTGGAATGCATTTACCTCCTCTACATCTTAGTCAGGTGCATTACCCTCCTCTTCCTTACTGTATATGAAGCTTTCTTAGATTTCCTTCATTCTCCTGAGAAGGTTCACAACATGTTAACGAAATATCATATTCCTCTGTAAATAAAGATTATTCTGTATTCTTGATTCTTATCCCTTCTTGGGTTAAAGATGTGTACATATAAACTGATAATCAAACATGCAGTTATGGATAAATACATGAGTGGGTGTGGGTGGGTGTGAGTTGGACCTGACTAGCTTGTGCTACTAGGTCGAATGCCGTGCTCCTCCCTTAAGTGATGTGTCTGACCTCACTAGGTCAAGGCATTGGCTTAAGCTGGTGGAAGAATTGGACCTGCCTCGCATGGACCAGTGGGCCTGTTGCAGTGTTCCTTCTTGTGTTCTTGTGTCCTTATGAGAATAAGGTGGGTCTCTATCATGTCTTACACACAACCGACACTATTCCATCGGTCAGTATGGGCGCCTCGTTCACTATCTACATGACGCACTCCATAAGTGTGGGTATCTCACACACCACCCACAGGCATCCTTCCATCAGTGTGGCTGTCCCGCTACAACTTACAGGACTCCCTCCCCAGTGGGGTAGTGAGAATGTCCTAGAAATATACATGACGTCCTTTTTAGAGGGCGTGTGGTCATCTCACCACTAATATACGCCGTGCATCAGTGTCGGCGTGTTGTCGTCAGACACAACATTCTGTTCTTCCACAGCACACGATGCCCTCTGTCTGTGTGGGTGTCTTACCCGCCACACACGCGACGCATCCTGTCAGTGTGGGCGTCTTACTCGCCACACACACGACGTATCCTGTCTTACCCGCCGCACATACGTCGTATCCTGCCAGTGTGGGCATCTTACCCGCCACACACACGACGTATCCTGTCAGTGTGGTCGTCTTACTCGCCACACACACGACGTATCCTGTCAGTGTGGGCGTCTTACTGGCCACACACGTCGTATCCTGTCAGTGTGGGCGTCTTACCCGCCACACACACGTCGTATCCTGTCAGTGTGGGCGTCTTACCTGCCACACACACGACGTATCCTGTCAGTGAGGGCGTCTTACTCGCCACACACAACGTATCCTGTCAGTGTAGGCGTCTTACCCGCCACACGCGACGTATCCTGTCAGTGTGGGCGTCTTACTCGCCACACACACGACGTATCCTGTCAGTGTGGGCGTCTTACCCGCCACACACACGACGTATCCTGTCAGTGTGGGCGTCTTACCCGCCACACACACGACGTATCCTGTCAGTGTGGGCGTCTTACCCGCCACACACGACGTATCCTGTCAGTGTGGGCGTCTTACCCGCCACACACACGACGTATCCTGTCAGTGTGGGCGTCTTACCCGCCACACACACGACGTATCCTGTCAGTGTGGGCGTCTTACCCGCCACACACGACGTATCCTGTCAGTGTGGGCTCGGGGCGTCTTACCTTCATCTCAAACTTCTATAATTGAGATGACTGTTGCAGGAGGCAGCGACCACACTTGGCTATGCATGAAACGTCAACTCAGCTTTCACTAGGAAATTTTCTCATCCATAACTCTAAATTATATGCAGGATGCTAATGGAATTTGAGTGAATGATCACCTTGGATTTGGGAGCATGTTAGGGGAGTGATCAAAAATATATATTTGGAAGAGAAAGTCGGGAAAGAGAATAAGGAAGAGAAACAGTAGTTTACTGTTTAATCTTTTGTCTTTAATTATCTTCAGACCGCTTTTATCTGTTGAAACATAACACTTACCACCAGATCGCTGTTGATTCTAACTTATATTTAAGAGTTTGTAAAGTTACAAAGTTACTTAATGTATTTTAAAGTTTCTGAATTCTTTCTTCACGTCTCCTAACACCAATGCAATAAACTGCAACAGAGCACGAAAATCACAACATGACTTAATATATCCAAAAGTCTATTGACAACAGAATGTCAAAAAACACACGAAAAATAAGAAAAACAGTTTTCCATTTACGGAAAGTGTTTTTATATAGTTAATTCAATGATTAATCAACTAGGACCCATCACAACTACGTCCAAGATATTAACAAACACGTGTCACCTACTGATCTGCGAGTCAAACTCATGAGATACGTTAAATATTAAACGTAACTTAGAGATGACGTATAATTTATCAAGTCTACATAACACAACTTGTTAAGAAATTAAACGAGAATCTTCTTAACCTCAGAGAATGTAGATGAATGGTTCAGAGAACCGATAATTTGATAAATTAGACACATGTGCACCATTTGGGTATCTTTAATGAGGAAACGTTTCGCCACACAGTGGCTTCATCAGTCAATACAAAGGAGAAAGGTGAAGAACAGGAGGAGTTTAAGTCGATGTGGTCAGTCCATCAATCTTGAAAAGACTACAGCATATATGCGAAGAAGTGGCTTATATACTGTTGACCTACTGCCAGATTCGTCAAATGTGCTACCACCTACGACATGCTCAATAGTATAAAAGCATATCTGCTGTATTCCTTTCAAGACTGATGTACTGATCACATCGACTCAAGGCTGAGGGACTAATTATCTCAAATTCCTCCTTTTCTTCACCTTTCTCCTTTGTATGGACTGATGAAGCCACTGTGTGGCGAAATGTTTCCTAATTAAAGATACCCAAATGTTGCACATGTATGTAATTTATCAACTTGTCGGTTCTCTGAACTTTTCATCTACATTCCTGTCTGACACAGCAACATCTTGGGATCATAATACAAGGAATTCTTCACTTGCCTAATCCTTGGACACGACCTACTTCCACATTCGTCAAATGTGATACCACCTACGACTGCTGCACCTCACCTACCTACGGTATATAAGCCACTTCTTCGCACATAAGCTGTATTCTTTTCATGATTGATGGACTGATCACATTGACTCAAAGCTGAGGGACTGATTACCTCAAACTCTTCCTGTTCTTCACTTTTCTCCTTTGCTCAGAGAATGTGTTGGCTACAACGTCAAATGTAAAGGTTATGTATGAATAATGAGAAATATATAAACGTCTGTATTATTTTCTTATCTAATGGTATACTGAGAAATATAAAATAAGACAAAACATAAACTTTAGGTACTTCCGTATTAAAAATAAGGATATAAGAAACGTTGAACAAAAATCCTAAATATATTTTATACAGAGAGACTTATTATGTGAAAATGAATATTGTTTAGGAGTCAGCGTATTTTTCATAATCCTATTAGGGCGTAGTCTGAAGGCCATTGTGCATTCGTACGGCCTCTCCTTCCGCACGCACGAAGAATATCTGAGTACGGCCTCTCCTTCCGCACGCACGAAGAATATCTGAGTACGGTAAACGAGCCGCTTCAGCGGAAAAAAATCAGATTTATTTTAGAGTATATGTCGATGGAATTTTCCTCTCACAGTGATCTCATCTCCTGAGCAGTACGAGTCAGTAATAAACTGAGTTTTTTTTTTCTATATCTGAAATACCTAGAGAGGGGTCTCGGGGAGCACTGCCCCCGCTGCCCGGTCTGTGACCAGGCCTCGTGACGGATCGGGGCATGCTGGCCGCATGCAAATTGGCATATGAACTACAGCCCGGCCGGTCAGGTACTGATTTTAAGTGCCTGTCCAGCGCCTTCTTGAAAACAGCCAGGGGTCTATTGGTAATCCCCCTTATGTATGCTAGTAGGCAGTCGGATAGTCTTGGGCACCTGACACTTACTGTATTGTCTCTTAGCGTATCCGTGGAGCCCCTGCTGGTCAATAGGGGATGTTGCATCTCCTGCCCAGTCGTTGGCTTATGTAGGGAGTGATTTTCATGTGGAAATTTGGGACTAGTCCCTCTAGGATTTTCCAGGTGTATATTATTATATATCTTTCTCGCCTGCGTTCCAGGGAATACAAATCAAGGGACTTCAGCCGTACTTATACGTGCCGTGAAAGTTGTCTGTACTTTCTCCAGGTCTGCAGTTTTGCCTGCCTTGAAAGGGGCCCTTAGTGTACAGCAATATTTCAGCCTAGAGAGAATAAGCGATATGAAGAGAATCATCGTGGGCTTGGCGTCCCTAGTTTTGAAGGTACTCAGTAACCATCCTATCATTTTCCAGCAGATGTGACAGATACTGTGTTGTGATCTTTGAAAGTTATATCCTCTGACATTGTCACTCCCAGGTCCTTCACATAAGTTTTTCCCTCTATTGTGTGGTTGTAATTTGTTTTATACTCCGATACAGTTTTAGTTTCCTCGAGTTTACAGTATCTTCGATAGACACTTGCAGTGTCTTCGATAGATGACACCGTCATGCAAATTCGGGTGTCATCCGCAAAGGAAGACACGGTGCTGTGGCTTACATCTCTGTCTATGTCAGTTATGAGGATGAGGAACAGGATGGCAGCGAGTACTGTGCCTTGTGGAACAGAGCTTTTCGCTGCAGCAGCCTCAGGCTCTAATGTGTTTACTATTACTCTTTGTGCTCTGTTTGTCAGAAAGCTATAGATCTATCTATAAACTTTTCCTGTTATTCCTTTATCACACATTTTGTGCGCTATTATACTATGTTCAACTTTCTGAATGCTTTCGCAAAGTCTGTGTATATCTGCATATTGCTTGTCCTCCTAAGCATCCAAGACCTTATCATAGTGGTCCAGTAGTTGGGACAGGCAGGAGCGACCTTCTCTATACCCATGCTGCCCCGGGTTGTGTAACTGATGGGTATCTAAGTGAGTGGCGAAATTGCTTCTTATGACCCTTTCAAATAATTTTGTGATGTGGAACGTTAGTGCCGTCGGTCTGAACAAAGCAGCAAATAATTTGCGAAAAATATACGAGACTTTTGTAAAGACTGCTTTATGCAAATTAAACGTTTTTTTTAATTATTTACGGGTCAATACCTATATTAAGAATTAACGAAAGCAATACAATACTGAAGGATCTTTTCTATGAATCTACCATGATGCTGGTGAGGAGTTCTTGATCCAAAGAGCTGGACCTATCCTCCCCTTCCATAGACCAAACCTGATTACTTCCCATTCGCAGGTGCTGAATAACTACTTAACATTTCGAACTTCTCTGTGATTATGATAATATTTATACTAATATACAATCTAATAATTTATTGTAATATACACTCTAATAATTTATTGTAATATACAATCAAATAATTTATTGTACGGTAACTTTTTCACAGTACGACTCTCGCCACTTCTCCCACCGACCACTCACGCCCACGATTCGTGTCTCATTCTTTCTCCCACGACTCACCTCCACGCCTCAACTCCCCCGTCTAACATCCACGCCTCTCTCCCCGCCCCTCCTCACTCCCATGAATATAAACTTTCAACGTTCTATTAAGTAGTGACCAATTTATATTTGTTTATGACAATTTTATAAAAAAGTCATTTGGAAAAACGCAATTTTTAAGAGAGTTAGGCCTACACAAACATTTAGGAAGAGGTTCTTCACAGTATTCCAAGTCATGAAAAAGGGGTGAACTTGGTCATCAAAACTCGGTCGTTATCACTGATATATAAACAATGGGTCATGAACGATGCTTTCATCTCAGTTCCTGAAAGATTTAGACAAACTAAAAATCTTGAAGCGGCTCATTTTCTGCTCCAGAATCTCAGACTTGCGATTCAGATGTTTGCACCTTAACCTCCGGTGTGACGGTTGTTCATGATATTATTCTAAATATATCTCAAGACTAGGTGAAAATTATTCTTATATGCTACACACCACGAATTCTCCCGAGGACAGAGTAGCATCTTAAGGGGAATACTTTAACTCTCGTTCCATACTTATAGAGAATCGGTGTTATAGTTAGTTAACGCTCTGTTACGCTAATTTCACTGTCTAGCTGTGATGTTCAGCGTCAAGGGCACGTCATCTAAGTGGTAAGAATATGCTCAATAATATTTGACTCGTTTCTGAACTATATGGACGAGGATTCCCCGGGGGTGAGTAGCAAGTCAGGAGCTGTACACTAAGCTACAGAGAGGACAGAAAAGTTGTATCTTGTCAACCCCAAATGATACTCAACCCACTTTGATATATGTGGAGATGCGACCTGGTGGGTACATCCGTGCTGCAGTCTTGGCCTCACCCAGCCAGGCTCAACCTTTCTATTGTACATGGATTTAAGTAGATGGAATTCTAAATGATATCTCTCACTCACTCTCTCTCTCTATCTATCTATCTATCTATCTATCTATCTGTCTCTACCTCCTACTGTGACGTGTTTTTCTCGCTTCTGCATATTCTCCCTCCACAACGATAAAAATCAAAATCCGTTTCCTATTGCACTGAAGAGTTAAATAATAAAAAGTACAAATGTAAGCTATGTACTATGATACGCAATTTTTTTTTTAATGTACCCAGAGACAGGGAGAGAGAGAGAGAGAGAGAGAGAGAGAGAGAGAGAGAGAGAGAGAGACAGAGAGACAAAGAGAGGGCAAGGGCAAGGAGGAGGTGTTGCTGTGTGCTTCTCTAAAAGTATACATGTCCAGCACATTGATGTTGCCACCCCTACTCATCTTGAAATGATGTTCTTCAAGCTCTGCATAAACGCTAGTACCTCTGTACTAGCATGTGCAATGTACAGACATCAGTGACAACATGCAGACCCCATCAACTTCCTAATGGAAAATTTGGACTTCCTTCTGCTACAACACAACTGTCAACATGTCATAATTGTTGGTGACCTCAACCAACACCTTATACAGAGGGACTTTGATGACCTTGCAGTATTTGACATGAGAAACTTTGTTGATTTCCCTACTCAACCTGGCTCCTCCCTTGACCCAGTAGTGAGTGATCTGGCAAAAGGCATAGTTACTTGTTAACCCCTCGGCTACGTTGGATCGTCTGACCACACGTTGGATCCAAGGGGATGTTGACAACCAAGTGAAAGCCTTCACTGGACACATCCTTAATCTACAGCAAGAACACATTCCTCACCGGTAATATGTGACGAAGATTACAGATCAGCCTTGGTTTGGCTTTCGATGTAGAGAGGCTGCTACTGCTAAGTACAAGGCATGGCGAAGGTATGAGAGACATCCTACCACCTATAACAGGAACTTGCACAGGCAAGCCTGTAGGCATATGGGTGGCGCTCAAAAGTGGGCCATCGCTAGATGGGAGATGGACACAAAAAGAAAGCTAGTATCAGGTATGATAGGCTCCAAAACCTGGTGGTCCTTGGTCAAGCGCAGACAGGGTTATTTGCCTGATGAACGCATTCCACCTTTAAATTGACAGGATGGAACCACCTCTACTAGTAGTCAAAAGAAAACGGACCTCTTTGCTGAACACCTTTCTACCAAAATGCAAGTTCCTGATCCAGCAAGGGACCCTCCTTGGCTAGCTGCAAGAACTGTGTCAAAACTGTCAGTGGTGACAATAAGGGAAAGAATGCATCTAAGTTCCTTAAGGAGCTAGTCAAAAGACTCATCAGGGTAACTAGGGATCCCAGGGAAGTTAGTTTTCTGTTCCAGCGACTCGGCGCTGGAACAGAAAACTGTATTATGGGCACGCACCCCAGCTCTGAAGAGCTGGATGAAATTTTCGTAATATAATCAGTGGCAACCACGTAACAATATGCACTAGATATGTATCTCTCGCACCTCATGTACTGTATATGCCATATTTATATCAAGAACGTATCGCTTAAATCTTCTGTACCATATTATGTAATAAAATATACCTATTGGTATAAAAAAAAAAGAATGAAAAGATGGGGTGGTAGGGGAAGTGGAATATTCAAATGGCTTTAGGAAGAAATCCAAATATTCTTCCTTGAAGCGTTTTTATCCACTTCTCCGAGGCTATGGGTCCCACAATTTACACCAGAGGTGGACCCCATCCTATATATATATATATATATATATATATATATATATATATATATATATATATATATATATATATATATATATATATATATATATATATTAGACCATACCAAAAATACATGTTAATTTTGAAACTTCAAAGGAAGTTCGCTCCACAATGAAATGTTTATTCTACTTTATAAGCCTGTACTGCGTGCAAAACTTCATCTCCGGTTTCTCTCTATCGCAGATGTCATCCTCAGCACCGTGTACACAAAGTGTATCGGAATGGTGGTTAGTAAGGTGTCCCCTCGAGGGTTTCTCAACTGCCTGGCTTCCGACGCTAGGTGATGTACTTCGTATGTCTCAATTCTTTCACCTTTCGTCGCCTTAATCTTCGTCTGGTTCTGGAAGGAGGCTCTGCGTGGCGTGCAAGCCCTTCACAATGACTTGGACTTCCTCCAAACCCTTCGAGTGTATCTGGAAAAAGAGATCGCGAATGCTGCTGGCATCACCTCTGCACGCCATCTCTGGTATGTGGCGGAGCACCTGGTTGGATTGGCGTTTATATGTTACCCTAACTGCCTCCTCCTTCGGGCGAGGTTGTTAGGTTTAACGTTGCTCTTACACAGTAGGCTTCTTCAGTCGAATACAGAAAATAGGCAGGAACAGTAGAGATGTGAAGACGATGTAATCAGCCATAGTCAGGAACTATCTGAAGATCAAGCGACAGTGCGGAGACTTAAATACTGTCGGAAGGAGAGGTGCAGAGTAGTAGTAGTAGTAGTAGTGAGAATGTAACCACTGAAAGGTCATGTCCCTCTCAGATCTAACACTTCTCACTTGAAAAGCTTGTCCAAGGTGTTTTCTGTACCAAGATGCCATGTGTTGCAGTGTCTGACAAGATGAACATCAAAATGGTATACAATACCGACAGGTTGTTAGGTAAGATACATATGCAACAGTTAGACAACTTTATTCCGAAACGTTTCGCCTACACAGTAGGCATCTTCAGTCGAATACAGAAAATAGGCAGGAACAGTAGAGATGTGAAGACGATGTAATCAGTCCATCACCCTTGTAGTCGTAGAATTTGAGGTTGTCAGTCCCTCGGCCTGGAGAAGTTCAGTTCCATAGTCAGGAACTATCTGAAGATCAAGCGACAGTGCGGAGACTTAAATACTGTCGGAAGGAGAGGTGCAGAGTAGTAGTAGTAGTAGTAGTGAGAATGTAACCACTGAAAGGTCATGTCCCTCTCAGATCTAACACTTCTCACTTGAAAAGCTTGTCCAAGGTGTTTTCTGTACCAAGATGCCATGTGTTGCAGTGTCTGACAAGATGAACATCAAAATGGTATACAATACCGACAGGTTGTTAGGTAAGACACATATGCAACAGTTAGACAACTTTATTCCGAAACGTTTCGCCTACACAGTAGGCTTCTTCAGTCGAATACAGAAAATAGGCAGGAACAGTAGAGATGTGAAGACGATGTAATCAGTCCATCACCCTTGTAGTCGTAGAATTTGAGGTTGTCAGTCCCTCGGCCTGGAGAAGTTCAGTTCCATAGTCAGGAACTATCTGAAGATCAAGCGACAGTGCGGAGACTTAAATACTGTCGGAAGGAGAGGTGCAGAGTAGTAGTAGTAGTAGTAGTGAGAATGTAACCACTGAAAGGTCATGTCCCTCTCAGATCTAACACTTCTCACTTGAAAAGCTTGTCCAAGGTGTTTTCTGTACCAAGATGCCATGTGTTGCAGTGTCTGACAAGATGAACATCAAAATGGTATACAATACCGACAGGTTGTTAGGTAAGACACATATGCAACAGTTAGACAACTTTATTCCGAAACGTTTCGCCTACACAGTAGGCTTCTTCAGTCGAATACAGAAAATAGGCAGGAACAGTAGAGATGTGAAGACGATGTAATCAGTCCATCACCCTTGTAGTCGTAGAATTTGAGGTTGTCAGTCCCTCGGCCTGGAGAAGTTCAGTTCCATAGTCAGGAACTATCTGAAGATCAAGCGACAGTGCGGAGACTTAAATACTGTCGGAAGGAGAGGTGCAGAGTAGTAGTAGTAGTAGTAGTGAGAATGTAACCACTGAAAGGTCATGTCCCTCTCAGATCTAACACTTCTCACTTGAAAAGCTTGTCCAAGGTGTTTTCTGTACCAAGATGCCATGTGTTGCAGTGTCTGACAAGATGAACATCAAAATGGTATACAATACCGACAGGTTGTTAGGTAAGACACATATGCAACAGTTAGACAACTTTATTCCGAAACGTTTCGCCTACACAGTAGGCTTCTTCAGTCGAATACAGAAAATAGGCAGGAACAGTAGAGATGTGAAGACGATGTAATCAGTCCATCACCCTTGTAGTCGTAGAATTTGAGGTTGTCAGTCCCTCGGCCTGGAGAAGTTCAGTTCCATAGTCAGGAACTATCTGAAGATCAAGCGACAGTGCGGAGACTTAAATACTGTCGGAAGGAGAGGTGCAGAGTAGTAGTAGTAGTAGTAGTGAGAATGTAACCACTGAAAGGTCATGTCCCTCTCAGATCTAACACTTCTCACTTGAAAAGCTTGTCCAAGGTGTTTTCTGTACCAAGATGCCATGTGTTGCAGTGTCTGACAAGATGAACATCAAAATGGTATACAATACCGACAGGTTGTTAGGTAAGACACATATGCAACAGTTAGACAACTTTATTCCGAAACGTTTCGCCTACACAGTAGGCTTCTTCAGTCGAATACAGAAAATAGGCAGGAACAGTAGAGATGTGAAGACGATGTAATCAGTCCATCACCCTTGTAGTCGTAGAATTTGAGGTTGTCAGTCCCTCGGCCTGGAGAAGTTCCTGCCTATTTTCTGTATTCGACTGAAGAAGCCTACTGTGTAGGCGAAACGTTTCGGAATAAAGTTGTCTAACTGTTGCATATGTGTCTTACCTAACAACCTGTCGGTATTGTATACCATTTTGATGTTCATCTTGTCAGACACTGCAACACATGGCATCTTGGTACAGAAAACACCTTGGACAAGCTTTTCAAGTGAGAAGTGTTAGATCTGAGAGGGACATGACCTTTCAGTGGTTACATTCTCACTACTACTACTACTACTACTCTGCACCTCTCCTTCCGACAGTATTTAAGTCTCCGCACTGTCGCTTGATCTTCAGATAGTTCCTGACTATGGAACTGAACTTCTCCAGGCCGAGGGACTGACAACCTCAAATTCTACGACTACAAGGGTGATGGACTGATTACATCGTCTTCACATCTCTACTGTTCCTGCCTATTTTCTGTATTCGACTGAAGAAGCCTACTGTGTAGGCGAAACGTTTCGGAATAAAGTTGTCTAACTGTTGCATATGTGTCTCACCTAACAACCTGTCGGTATTGTATACCATTTTGATGTTCATCTTGTCAGACACTGCAACACATGGCATCTTGGTACAGAAAACACCTTGGACAAGCTTTTCAAGTGAGAAGTGTTAGATCTGAGAGGGACATGACCTTTCAGTGGTTACATTCTCACTACTACTACTACTACTACTCTGCACCTCTCCTTCCGACAGTATTTAAGTCTCCGCACTGTCGCTTGATCTTCAGATAGTTCCTGACTATGGAACTGAACTTCTCCAGGCCGAGGGACTGACAACCTCAAATTCTACGACTACAAGGGTGATGGACTGATTACATCGTCTTCACATCTCTACTGTTCCTGCCTATTTTCTGTATTCGACTGAAGAAGCCTACTGTGTAGGCGAAACGTTTCGGAATAAAGTTGTCTAACTGTTGCATATGTGTCTTACCTAACAACCTGTCGGTATTGTATACCATTTTGATGTTCATCTTGTCAGACACTGCAACACATGGCATCTTGGTACAGAAAACACCTTGGACAAGCTTTTCAAGTGAGAAGTGTTAGATCTGAGAGGGACATGACCTTTCAGTGGTTACATTCTCACTACTACTACTACTACTACTACTCTGCACCTCTCCTTCCGACAGTATTTAAGTCTCCGCACTGTCGCTTGATCTTCAGATAGTTCCTGACTATGGAACTGAACTTCTCCAGGCCGAGGGACTGACAACCTCAAATTCTACGACTACAAGGGTGATGGACTGATTACATCGTCTTCACATCTCTACTGTTCCTGCCTATTTTCTGTATTCGGCTAATATCCTGTTAAGCAGTTTAATTGTGTGGCACCAGTCAATGGATGAATCCTAGATCAGCTGTACTCACCTAACTGTGGTTGCAGGGGCCCGCCTCCTCACTGGTCGTTACTAGGTCGCTTTCTCCCTGCTCCGTGAGTTTTATCATACCTCTTCTTGAAATTACGTATGGGTCCTGTCACCACTATATCACTTCCTAGACTATTCCACTTCCTGACAACTCTATGACTGATGAAATACTTTCTAACATCCCTGTGACTCACCTGACTCTTCAACTTCCATTTGCGACCTCTTATGGCTGTGTCCCATCTCTGGAGCATCCTGTCTCTGTCCACCTTGTCGATTCCTCTCATTATTTTATATGTCGTTATCGTGTCCGACCTATACCTCTTGTCCTCCAATAGTGTCAGGTTGATTTCCCTTAATCTCTCCTCAGAGGACATGCCTCTTAGCTCCGGGACTAGTCTCGCTGCAAACTCCTGCACTTTCTCCAATTTTCTGACGTGCTTGGCAAGGTGTGAATTCCAAACTGCTGCATACCAATATGGGCCTGACGTACACGGTGTACAGAGTCCTGAGCGATTCCTCACTGAGACAGTGGAACGCTATTCTTGGGTTTGTTGCTGTGTTGTAGCACTGGAGATTGCTAGTGTCTTTGACTAAATATTGCATCAGGACTCTTGGAGAAACTGCAAGCATTTGGAGTCTGGCTGTGTACAACTCGCTCTTAGTGATTACTTTCAGGGTAGATCTCTAGTAGTTCTCAACGGGACAATCTACAACATACTCGGTTGGTGCCAATATTACACAAATTACCAGATGATAGTACTTTAATATTTATTTAGGCAAATGAGGAAATGCCTGAGGTTCTCAGACGCATCAATTACCAGCTTACAGCCATATTAAGCTAAGGAAACCGATGACAGGATACATTTGGATCTGGTAAAACACGAGTGATGATTGTTTCTAGTCAGCATGAAGTTAAAAGGTAAGAATGAATGAATAACTGTTAGTGAACATCGCAGTGAAATTTTTCTCCAAAATATCTGTGAAGCTGCGCGTGGTAAATGTTTTCAGCAAGGTAGCGAAGAAAGTTACAGCACTGGCGTATCTCGCATCAGCTCGACAGCACAGCCTGCAAAACTCCCTAAGAACCACACGTGCGCTCACACTTTGCGTCTGCACCACTTTCCTTGATTGTCTGCACCCATCTCATCTAAAACGAATTTTTTCTCGCCTGTACCCGGCCTGGATAGATATGTCGTTTCACCAGAGGTTTCAACATCGGAGATATGGAGCTGGTCCTGTTATGTACCAGGTCAGTATTTACAAGGTACCACACTAAGCTCCACTTTGTGGGAAACGGGACAGCTTCGTTGCCAAAAGACGGACGGAGCCTATTCGTAGGCTACACCCTTCACAGGATCATTACTTCATGTGAGATAATTCCAAGAATGACTAGAGTCAAGAACATGGTCTTATAGCATAATAGTATTGATGAAATAAATTCTGCTCACTCTTAATCTAACCTCTTTATAACTTTTGTGGAGAGTGAGAGAGATGAAGGTGAGGTTCGAGAAGAAGAGTTATGAGGTGTTGTTCAGCCGACACCAACAATGTTCTGTTCTGTCATGTATGAGATTACAACTTTCCCATTAACTGGTCCTTTTTTTTTTCTACACGTCAAAGACGCCGTCTTGTCGATTCAACCTTTTCACATAAATTTTCCTAACATAAGTCTTAGTCCTGGCTCTGTTTTTTAGATGTCTGCCTTCCTCACTGCATTCTCAGATATTTTTATTTTCAGAATTCTTGTAATCTGGCCTGACCTCTGCCTCCCCTTCCCCCTCTTTATTCCTCTTGACCTTCCTTCTGCATTTTCGTTTCCTTCCTTGTTTTCTGACTTCCCTCTTTCTTGTTTCCTTTTCTTCAACAGGATGGATCAGTTGGCCTACAGCAGTTCTCTGCCCCCATGAAGACGGGTTCGTGTTGAGATAATTTTAGTCTCCACTGCCTTGTAATGTAATTCACTCTTACTACTCCATTACTGGTCTTGCCTGAAGTCGGCAGTTGATATTCTTCAGTGTTTCTCTTCTTCTCCTTTTGTTGTATTACTATGATAACTACTATTATCACTTCAACAAATTCTTTAAATACTAGTACTACCACTACTTTTTCACAACTACTACTTTTTACTATCTACTTTTAATTACACCACTACAACTTCTGCTATTATCTCATTACTTCCACTTCCACTACTTTTCCGTTTCGCTACTACTACTATTACTGCTGCTGCCTCTAATTCTACGTGGACCATCACAACTAACACTACTATTGTAGCAGTTTTTCTACTGTTACAGTGCTACCTCCAGCACTCCCACCTTCATCCACCTCATTTCGTATTGTAATTAGTCCTTCTCTACATTTCTCACCACAGTTGTGACTCGAAAATGGATAAGAACTGAGCGCATTTCATCATAATTTTCATTTCGTCAGTGCGAGGTCTTGCTGGAAAACAGGAATAAATGAAGGGGATGTAAATAGCGTGCTGAAAATTTCCAGCCAAGACAGGACTCGTAGCAATGGTTTCAAGTTGGAAAAATTCAGATTCAGGAAGGACATAGGAAAGCACTGGTTTGGTAATAGAGTTGTGGATGAGTGGAACAAACTCCCAAGTACAGTTATTCAGGTTAAAACGAGTAGTTTTAAAAATAGGTTAGATAAATACATGAGTAGGTGTGGGTGGGTGTGAGTTGGACCTGACTAGCTTGTGCTGCTGGGTCTGGTGCCGTGCTTCATCCTTGAGTGGAGGCGACCAGACTGGGTGGGTCATTGGGCTTATCCGGGGGGTGGTCATTGGGCTAATCCGGGGGGGGGGCATGGACCTGCTCCGCATGGGTCAGTAGGCCTGTTGCAGTGTTCCTTCTTTATGTTCTTACTACTATTACTACTACCACTAATAATAATAATAATAATAATAATAATAATAATAATAATAATAATAATAATAATATGCAGTAATTATTATTATTATTATTATTATTATTATTATTATTATTATTATTATTATTTTAGCTTTAACAGCAATGGCAGAAGTTATACACAAATACCCCGCACATAGAAGAGAGGAGCTTCCGATGACGTTTGGGTCTGACTTAGACCATTTACAAAGTCACACTAACGAGAAGGAGAGGAGGGGGGAGTATAGGCAGGAGGTGGTAGTGGTAGAAGTGGAGGTAGAAGGTAATAGTGGGGAAGGTAGTATGGTGGAGGAGGAGCTAGTCAAATACTAAGAAAAAGGAGCACTGCAAGGGAGCTAGGTGCCCACAGAGGGTATGAGCAAGAATACAGAGGAGGGGGGAATAAATAAAAAATGAAGGAAC
This sequence comes from Cherax quadricarinatus, assembly GCF_038502225.1. Classification (NCBI taxonomy): domain Eukaryota; kingdom Metazoa; phylum Arthropoda; class Malacostraca; order Decapoda; family Parastacidae; genus Cherax; species Cherax quadricarinatus. The sequence continues at coordinate 135,503 of NW_027195595.1, forward strand.
AAATACCCAAGGCAGAAGAAAGACATCCCAAAGGAGAAAAGGGAAAGAGGAAAGTGGAAGAGGGAGAAGAAAAAGAAAAAAAAATCAGGTCAGGTCACTGGGGTACTGAAGTTTGGAGCATTTTACAATGTAGCGGGAAAGGAAAGCATCTACAGAGACGAAGCCAGGACTAAGATTCATACATGGAAAGTTGTGCATTAGGGAGGATTCAACCAGACGGCTACTGTTGAAGTTGGAAGTGAGGAAGACAGTGTTAGCAGAAGACCAGTCAATAGGATGACTGTGATATCTGACGTTACAGAAAAGAGCATTGTTAGTGTCGGCAAGCCTAACACTATTTTTGTGCTCCCTAAGTCTGTCAGTCACCGTCTGGTTGAATCCTTCCAAATACACAACTGGAAGGTAAGAAATTTTAGCATTCCTCCTTAACATGATTATAGTTAACATTATTTTCTGTAGGTTATCAGTAACATTCCTCCTGGTTGGTTAGCAATGTTAACATTCATCCTGGTAGGCTAGACATGTTAACATTTATTCTGGAAAAATTTCAATGTTAGCCTCCTCCTGGTAGGCTAGGAAAGTTTAACATTCCTCCAACGAAGTCATTAATACTAACATTCTTTGTGGGAAGTTAGCAATGTTACTTACTCTTTTCCTTGTGGGATTTGTTATGTTAAACTATTAATATTGATATTTCAATAACAATATAACATTCCTCCTAATGTTAATATTGCAATGTTATCATTCTTCCTAAAGGATTGCAGCACTGACTTTACAACTGGTAAATTTAGCAATGTTAACAATGTTAGAGTTGGGTTAGATATGTTTGCAACGTTAACTTTACTCCTAAGAGGTTAGCAATGTTAACTTTCCTCCTTGAAGGTTAGCAAAATAATTTTTTATTCTGGATGATTAGCAATGTTAAATTCCTTCCAGAAACTAAGATATTAGAAATGTTAAGTTTACTCTTGGATTGTTGTCTGTCCTCCGGAAGCTAATTATTCCTCTTAACATATTAGCAATGTTATATTACCTCTTGGTAAATAGCAAACTTAACTAATTCCTCCAGGAAAGTTAACAGTGAAATATTTGCTTCTGGTGGGTTAGCACCGTTAACAAAGTTAACTTAACCCTAAGAGTTTAACAGTGTTAACTTTCATCTTGGGAGGTTAACATTGTTTCCAGCTCTAACAAAATTCCAATAAGGTTATCAGTGTTAACAGAGTTAACATTCCTTGGAAGAATGTTAAGCGCGTTAACTAATTTTATCTTTCCGCCAGGAAGGTTAGTATTGTTAACTTTCTTCAAGATTGTGCATGTATGTATGTATGTATGTATGTATGTATGTATGTATGTATGTATGTATGTACGCATGTATGTATGTATGTATGTATGTATGTATGTATTTATGTATGTGTGTGTATGTACATATGTATGTATTAAGTATGTATGTATGTATGTATGTATGTATGTATGTATGTATGTATGTATGTATGTATGTATGTATGTAAGGATTTATGAATCTACTGTGTTGCGAAACAACAAGTTGTTATGAACACAAGTTATTATGAATACAAGTCATTATGAACACAACAAGTTATTATGTATGTATGTATGTATGTATGTATGTAAGTAAGGATTTATGAACACAACAAGTGTTATGAAACAACAAGTTATGAACACAATAAGTTGTTATGAACACAAGTTATTATGAACACAAGTCATGAACACAACAAGTTGTTATGAACACAACAGGTTGTTATGAACACAACAGGTTATGAACACAACAGGTTGTTATGAACACAACAGGTTGTTATGAACACAACAGGTTGTTATGTTATGAAGACAAGTTATCAACACATGTTATGAACACAACATGTTATGAACACAAGTTATTATGAACACACCAATCTGTTATGAATATAAGTTGTTATGAATACAACAAGTTATGAACACAAGTTATTGTAAACACAACAAGTTATTATGAACACAGTAAGTTATGAACACAACAAGTTATTATGAACACAAGTTGTTATGAACACAACAAGTTGTTATGAACACAAGTTATCAACACATGTTATAAACACAAGTTATTATGAACACAACAATCTGTTATGAATACAAGTTGTTATGAACACAACAAGTTATTGTGAGCACAAGTTATGAACACAACAAGTTATTGTGAACACAAGTTATGAACACAACAAGTTATTGTGAACACAAGTTATGAACACAACAAGTTATTTTAAACACAACAAGTTATGAACACAACAAGTTGTTATGAACACAACAAGTTGTTATGAACACAACAAGTTATGAACACAACAAGTTATGAACACAAGTTACTGTGAACACAACAAGTTGGTATGAACACAACAAGTTATTGTGAACACAACAAGTTATTAACACAATAAGTTATTGTGAACACAACAAGTTGTTATGAACACAACAAGTTATTATGAACATAACAAGTTATGAACACAACAAGTTGTTGTGAACACAACAAGTTATTATGAACATAAGTTATGAACACAACAAGTTGTTGTGAACACAAGTTGTGAACACAACAAGTTATTATGAACACAAGTTGTTATGAACACAAAAAGTTATGAACACAACAAGTTTTTATGAACACAAGTTATGAACACAACAAGTTATTGTGGACACAACAAGTTGTTATAAACACAAGTTACTCTAAACACAACAAGTTGTTGTGAACACAACCAGTTATTATGAACATAAGTTATGAACACAAAAAGTTGTTGTGAACACAAGTTGTGAACACAACAAGTTATTATGAACACAAGTTGTTATGAACACAACTGGTTGTTATGAACACAACAAGTTATGAACACAACAAGTTATGAACACAACAAGTTATGAACACAACAAGTTATGAACACAACAAGTTATGAACACAACAAGTTATTGTAAACACAACAAATTATGAACACAACAAGTTGTTATGAACACAACAAGTTGTTGTGAACACAACAAGTTATGAACACAACAAGTTATGAACACAACAAGTTATGAACACAACAAGTTTTTGTGAACACAACAAGTTGTTATGAACACAACAAGTTATGAACACAAGTTATGAACACAACAAGTTATTGTGAACACAACAAGTTGTTATGAACACAACAAGTTATTGTGAACACAACAAGTTATGAACACAACAAGTTATTGTAAACACAACAAGTTTTTGTGAACACAACAAGTTGTTATGAACACAACAAGTTATGAACACAACAAGTTATTGTGAACACAACAAGTTATGAACACAACAAGTTATTGTAAACACAACAAGTTTTTGTGAACACAACAAGTTATGAACACAACAAGTTGTTGTGAACACAAGTTATTATGAACACAACAAGTTGTTATGAACACAACAAGTTGTTGTGAACACAAGTTGTGAACACAGCAAGTTGTTATTAACGCAACAAGTTATGAACACAACAAGTTGTTATGAACACAACAAGTTGTTGTGAACACAAGTTATTATGAACACAACAAGTTGTTGTGAACACAAGTTGTTGTGAACACAAGTTGTGAACACAGCAAGTTAATATGAACACAAGTTGTTATGAACACAAGTTATGAACACAAGTTGTTATGAACACAAGTTATGAACACAAGTTATGAACACAACAAGTTGTTATTAACGCAACAAGTTATGAACACAAGTTATTATGAACACAACAAGTTATGAACACAACAAGTTATTATGAACACAAGTTATGGACACAACAAGTTGTTATGAACACAACAAGCTGTTATGAACACAAGTTATCAACACAAGTTGTGAACACAAGTTATTATGAACCCAAGCTGTTATGAACACAAGTTATGAACACAACAAGTTATGAACACATCAAGTTGTTATGAATATAAGTTGTTATGAACACAACAAGTTATGAACACGACAAGTTGTTATGACCACAAGTTATGAACACAACAAGTTATGAACACAACAGGTTATGAACACAACAAGTTATGAACACAACAAGTTATGAACACAAGTTATGAACACAAATTGTTATGAACACAAGTTATGAACACAAGTTATGAACACATCAAGTTGTTATGAGCACAAGTTGTCATGAACATAAGTTATGAACACAACAAGTTATGAACACATCAAGTTGTTATGAGCACAAGTCGTCATGAACATAAGTTATGAACACAAAAAGTTATGAACAAAAACATAAACGGATAAGAGGAAGATTTTTACTTGATTCATTTTAGAATAAACAAAATGTCTGGCCTCTATTAAACTGTCGGTAAAATAGAAGTGACATAAATACGCCGAGAAAAGTTTTAGCATCTAAATTACAAATGAAACAGAATGAAGCAAGGAATCTTTTTTGGAAGTTACGAAAAATTGTTTGAAGAATAGCATACAAGTTATTGTTACGATTTATGAACCTTTTGTCAGGTGTGTGTGTGTGTGTGTGTGTGTGTGTGTGTGTGTGTGTGTGTGTGTGTGTGTGTGTGTGTGTGTGTGTGTGTGTGTGTGTGTGTGTGTGTGTGTGTGTGTGTGTGTGTGTGTGTGTGTGTGTGTGTGTGTGTGTGTGTGTGTGTGTGTGTGTGTGTGTGTGTGTGTGTGTGTGTGTGTGTGTGTGTGTGTGTGTGTGTGTGTGTGTGTGTGTGTGTGTGTGTGTGTGTGTGTGTGTGTGTGTGTGTGTGTGTGTGTGTGTCTGTGTGTGTGTGTGTGTGTGTCTGTGTGTGTGTGTGTGTGTGTGTGTCTGTGTGTGTGTGTGTGTGTGTCTGTGTGTGTGTGTGTGTCTGTGTGTGTGTGTGTGTGTGTGTGTGTCTGTGTGTCTGTGTGTGTGTGTGTGTGTGTGTCTGTGTGTGTGTGTGTGTGTGTGTGTGTGTGTGTGTGTGTGTGTGTGTGTGTGTGTGTGTGTCTGTGTGTCTGTGTGTGTGTGTGTGTGTGTCTGTGTGTGTGTGTGTGTGTGTGTGTGTGTGTGTGTGTGTGTGTCTGTGTCTGTGTGTGTGTGTCTGTGTGTGTGTGTGTCTGTGTGTCTGTGTGTGTGTGTGTGTGTGTCTGTGTGTGTGTGTGTGTCTGTGTGTGTGTGTGTGTGTGTGTGTGTGTGTGTGTGTGTGTGTGTGTGTGTGTGTGTGTGTGTGTGTCTGTGTGTGTGTGTGTGTGTGTGTGTGTGTGTGTGTGTGTGTGTGTGTGTGTGTGTGTGTGTGTGTCTGTGTGTGTGTGTGTGTGTGTGTGTCTGTGTGTGTGTGTGTGTGTGTGTGTGTCTGTGTGTGTGTGTGTCTGTGTGTGTGTGTGTGTGTCTGTGTGTGTGTGTGTGTGTGTGTGTGTGTGTGTGTGTGTGTGTGTGTGTGTGTGTGTGTGTGTGTGTGTGTGTGTGTGTGTGTGTGTGTGTGTGTGTGTGTGTGTGTGTGTGTGTGTGTGTGTGTGTGTGTGTGTGTGTGTGTGTGTGTGTGTGTGTGTGTGTGTGTGTGTGTGTGTGTGTGTACTCATCTATTCTAACTCACCTATTTGTGGTTGCAGGGGTCGAGTCATAGTTCCTGGCCCCCACCTATTCACTGGTGACTACTAGGTCCTCTAACTCCCTGCTCCATGAGTTTTATCAAACTTCGTCTTGAACCTATGTATGGTTCCTGCCTCCACTTGCTGACAGCTCTATGACAAGAAATACTTCCTAGCATTCCTTTGAGTCATCTGAGTCTTCATCTTCCAACTGTGACCCCTTGTTGATGTATCCCATCTCTGGAACATCGTGTTTCTGTGCACCATGTTGATTCCTCTCTTCTGTCCTCCAATGTCGTCAGTTCGATTTCCCTTAACCTCTCCTCGTAGGACATGTCCCTTAGCTCAGGGACTAGTCTCGTTGAAAACCTTTGCATTTTCTCTAATTTCCTTACGTGCTTGGCTAGGTGTGGGTTTCAAAATGGTGCTGCGAACTCCAATATGAACCTGATGTACACGTTATACAGGGTCCTGAACGAATCCTTACTGGATGCCGGAATGCTATTATTAGGTTCGCCAGTCGACCATGTGCTGCAACAGTTTTTTGGTTGATGTGAGCCTCAGGAAATGTGCTCGGTATTATACACACTCCAAGATCCTTTTCTTCAAGTCAGGTTTGTAGGCTTTGGCCCTTTAGACTGTACCCTATCTGTGGTTTTCTTTGCGCTTCCTTGATCTTCATGACTTTGCAATTGGTGAGGTTGAACTCCAGAAGCCAGTTGCTGGATCAGGCTTGCAGCCTGTCCACATCCCTCTGTAGTCTTGCCTTGTCCCCCTCTGATTGAATTCTCCTCATTAACTTCACATCGTCTTCAGACAGGGACACTTCTGTGTCTATTCCTTCAGTCATGCCGTTCATATACCAGAAACATATACCAGAAACAGCAATAGTACTAGGACTGACCTCTGTGGAACCCCGCTCGTCACAGGCGCCCACTCTGACACCTCGCCACGTACCATGAGTACCATGACTCACTGATGCCTTCCCGTCAGATATTCTCTGATCTATTGTAGTGCCATCTCTGTTATACCTCCCTGTCCTCCAGCTTTTTCGCTAATCTCTTGTGTGGAACGGTGTTAAAAGCCTTTTCGCAGTCCAAAAAAAATGCAATCTACCCTCCGTCCCATCTTGTCTTTCTGCTGTCACCTAGACACAGGATTTCCCGTCTCTGAATCCTTGTTGGTGTACCCCATCTCTCCGTCTTTCTGGAGTCCTCTCTGTCTCCACTGTGAATATTTCTTTGAGTCTCATGTTAAGCTCCTCACATACTTCATGGTCGTTTGTTGTAAGCTCCCATCCTTCCTTCTTCAGCTTGATTACCTGGTCTTTGACGGTTTTCTTCCTGATGTGTATGTGTGTGTGAGTTTATGGGGATGTATGTGTGTGTGCCTGTGTGTATGTACTCAGGAATACGTGGTTGCAGGGTCGAGTCATGGCTCCTGGTTCTGCTTCTTCGCTAGTCGCTACTACGTCAGCTCTCTCATTGCTCCGAGAGCCGTATCATACCTCTTCTTAAAGCTATGTATGTGTGGGTGTGATGAATGGTTTGAAAAACCGACAAGTTGAAGATTGAGACACTTATGCAGCATATGGGAATCTTTATTCAGGAAACGTTTCGCCACACAGTGGCTTCATCAGTCCAATACAAAGAGGAAGGCGTAAGGTGAGGAGGAGTATGAGGTAATCAGTCCCTCAGCCTGGAGTCGATGTGTTCAGTCCATCAATCTTGTAGAATGTACAGCATAGGGCCGTAGACGTGGCTTATATACTGTAGTGAGGTGAGGTGAAGCAGGCAGAGGCGGGGTCATAGTGGTACCATCCACTAGTCGAAGTAGTGTCTTCGTCCAAAGGTTGAACAAGTCCAATACAAAGAGGAAGGCGTAAGGTGAGGAGTATGAGGTAATCAGTCCCTCAGCCTGGAGTCGATGTGTTCAGTCCATCAATCTTGTAGAATGTACAGCATAGGGCCGTAGACGTGGCATATATACTGTAGTGAGGTGAGGTGAAGCAGGCAGAGGCGGGGTCATAGTGGTACCATCCACTAGTCGAAGTAGGTCTTCGTCCAAAGGTTGAACAAGTGTGTGTGTTGAACATGTGTGTGTGTGTGTGTGTGTGTGTGTGTGTGTGTGTGTGTGTGTGTGTGTGTGTATGTGTGTGTATGTGTGTGTGTGTGTGTGTGTGTGTGTGTGTGTGTGTGTGTGTGTGTGTGTGTGTGTGTGTGTGTGTGTGTGTGTGTGTGTGTGTGTGTGTGTGTGTGTGTGTGTACTAACCTAATTGTACTCACCTAATTGTGGTTGCAGGGGTCGAGACTCAGCTCATGGCCCCGCCTCTTCACTGATCGTTTCTAGGTCCTCACTTTCTCTGCTTCCTGAACTTTGTCATACCTCGTCTTAAAGCTATGTATGGTTCCTGCCTCAACTACATGCATGTATGTGTGCGTGTGTGTGTGTGTGTGTGTGTGTGTGTGTGTGTGTGTGTGTGTGTGTGTGTGTGTGTGTGTGTGTGTGTGTGTGTGTGTGTGTGTGTGTGTGTGTGCGCGTGTGTGTGTGTGTTCTGCAAGGAAGAGCACTGAGTTGTGTAATGATGACATGAAAGTGAGGGGAAATTAATAAAACAAAATACCATATATATAATTTAAAGTATTTTTACAACATAAACCACCAAGAGAAGGGGAACTATATGATCATCAGGACAAAAATGTGCTGAAGAAAATTAAATAAACAATTTATTTAGAAAAATATGGTGAGAAACTAATCGGATGAAATCGCTGGATATTTTAAGAAGGTTCAGAATGTGGATAACTGACGTATGTTAATAGAGGAATAGAGACAGAAAAGACGACAATGAGGAGGCTGAAGGCAGAGGATATGTCATGTCTGAGATCAGTGTGTGATATTTATATCAGTGTAGAGTAAACGATTGACGAAATTAGAAGATGAAGGGTAGGTACTAAAGAGGGGTTGTTAATTAAGGTAGTTTCGTTATGAAGAAATTAGGTATCAAGATATTTTGGTTAAGCAGTGACATAAGTCTGTAGTGGACAGGTGGTGTAGAGAACCTGTGAAAAAAAAAACGCATGGGAACAATAAAATTTTGGTAGAATAGGGCTTTCTCCTCAGCCGGCATATCAGCCGGATAGGAGTTAGTGGATACAAGTGACTTTGGAGATACAGACTAATCACGGTAATATTTATGAAATAATTAAAGGAATCCAATTACTCATGTTCAGATTTTTGTAGTTTGAACAACACTGCACTTCCTGGTCTGGGTGCGGATATTTCGTTGCGATGGATGACGACTCGATCATGAGATCTGTCTGCTATAAAAAAATATAATTAACGAGTATAAATTTTCTTAATGGGGTTAATGGTGTCGTGTAAATATGTATGAACACATGTTTGCACATATGTTTATGAGTTACACTTCTCGATAAGGTCATATGCCTGTATCGAGAGAACGAAGGCACACGACACATCAGCTTCAGAGCCTATAGTGGTACTGCCACACTGACGAATTCCTTCACAATTATACGCGGGTGGTTAATCGCCCTCCTGCCGGGTATATCTACACCATAAACACTTCAAACTGACGATTTATTGCCACTCCTCAGTCATGTTTTGGCACTGCCACAGGTGCGCTTGTGGATTATTGGTAGACTTCTTACTTCTTTTTGCGTCTCTCTTCGTTTGAAAGAGTTACAGTGAGTTCATGGGTAAGAGATGTGTGGGTAGTTGGATTTTTTTTAAGTGTGTGCGTTGGCTCTGGGTGTGTGAACGTGCTTGTCGTGGGCAAGTGGATTTGTTTTTGGGTTGGGGAATGGTGGGTGGATGGGTCATGCCATCCCCCTCTGATAATGGGGTCTTCCTGCTGCTCACACTAAGTCACGCCCACTGGAACTTAATTTGGTCCCGAGCGAGGTCTGCGGGGAGTGATTGACTGAAAGAGAAAGAGAGAGCGAGAGAGAGAGCATACACGATCCCAGAGAGAGAGAGCGAGAGGAATAATGAGAAACTCTAAAGAATGGAGAGAGAGAGAGAGAGATGAAAAGATGGAGGAAGAGAGGGAGGGTAAAGAGGGTGGGAGGTCGGGAGGGAAGGAAGAAGGGATGGAAGGAGGAAGGGAAGGAAGTAGGGATGGTGGGTATAATGGAGGGAGGGTGGAAAACCAAGGGAGAGAGAAATATAGGGGAGGCAGCGGAAATGGAATGGGACATAAAGGAGGGATGTGAGACTAGGGGTGATTTGACAGTGATAGCACAGGGATCAAGCAGAGGGAGGGAGAGAGGAGGGTAAAGAATGGAGGAATATAAACAAAAGACACACACACACACACACACACACACACACACACACACACACACACACACACACACACACACACACACACACACACACACACACACACATACACACACACGCACACATACACACACATACAGACACACATACAAAATACTGCGTGGAATAGATTGGGTGGACAGAGACAGGATGTTCCAGAGATGGGACACAGAAACAAGGGGTCACAATTGAAAGTTGAAGGCTCAGATGAGTCAGGTAGATGTTAGGAAGTATTTCTTCAGCCACAGAGTTGTTAGGAAGTGGAACAGCCTGACAAGTGATGTAGTGGAGGCAGGAACCATATAGCTCATTCTAGCTCAAAACATAGACTCCACAAAAGTCATTATATTAGACCTTAGTGCAATTATTTGATTACCACTTTATTGTTCACCACAACTTATATTAGTCCCTTTTATATTATAATTTTATATTATAATTCTAACTTTAAAGAATTACCTTTAAAGTACTACCTACTATCATATTCCCAAGCTCCATTATTTGATCATCACTTTATTTGTTCACCACAAATTATTTTAGTCCCTTTTATATTGTCTCCTTTATTTTAGCTTTAAAAAACTACCTTAGCTCATTATTTTTACATTTGTTAAATAATTCAGGTGCTATTTTTTTAGCTTTAGAATATTTACTTTGTTTTATACTTAATTCTAACTATAGATTCACTACAAATCTTATGATTACAAGCATTGATCCTGATACCAACCTCTTATTTAATGAATTAAATGATTCAAACAGTTACTGTAATTACTACACAGCAGAACAATCAAAGGCACTTCTCAGAGCCAACAACAACATAACTATCTTTAACTACAATATCAGATCTTTAAGCAAGCATTACGATGACCTCCTAGCATTACTAAATTCCTTGCATGCCAATATGTCCATCATTACACTAACTGAAACCTGGCTAAAGCCTGATACTACAGATGTCTATGCCATTCCTGGTTACACAGCCATACACAACTGTAGGCCAGACCAACAAGGGGGTGGCACAGCTATATACTACTCAGACCAACTAGAATGTATCACTAATACTTGCACAAGGGATGAACATGGGGAATATATAATAGATAATTCAAATCCAAATACCTACAAAAACCTCTCACAGTGATAAACATCTACAGAGTTCCACAATCAAACATTAGCCAATTTAGTCAAAACCTAGGAAGTATGATAACTGATGCACGCATGAACAAAGATCACTTACTACTCTCAGGTGACTTCAATATAAATCTCCTGCAAGACCAGGACCCACACGTTACTGAATTCACAAACATAATGAGTAACTGCATGTTGCTACCAACAGTAACAAAACCTACAAGAGTTACGGAAACTAGTGTTTCCCTACTTGACCACATCTGGACCAACACCATATCCCCTTTAAAATCAGGCATAATTACAGATAATACCACAGACTACTACCCTATTTTCCTCATAACAACTCTTGGTAAAATACCCCAAGACACTACTAAAGTCACCTTCAGACTTCACAATGAGGCAGCCATTAATAACTTCACAACAGCAGTAACAAACATTGACTGGCACACTGAGCTAGAAATCTATACAGACATTGACGAATGTTTTAATAATTTTCTAAAAAAGACCCAATACCTCTATAACAAGCACTGCCCTAAAAAAACTAAACAGATGACAGCTAAGAGACTGAACAGTCCCTGGCTAACACCCAGCATTCTCAAATCCATAAATACAAAACACCGATATGAAAAACAGTACAGAATGGGTCACATAACCAGAGACCAAACAAAACGTTACTCGTCAATCCTAACCAGCCTGATAAGAAGGGCAAAAAAACTGTATTATGAGAACAGATTATCCAACTTACGAGGTGATATAAAAAAGACCTGGAAGACCCTATCAGAAATTCTGGGAACAAAAAAGATATCACGAAATAGCGAAAAAAAATTAGCAAAATCAGATGAACCCCAACTCCCACCAACAGAAACAGCGAACAGACTCAATGATTTCTTCTCCACTATAGGACAAAACCTTGCCAATAAAATCCCAAGCTCAGATACCCCACCAAATGACTACCTCACTGGCAACTACCCGAACACACTGTTCCTAGCTCCGACTAACCCATACGAAGTCTCCCTTATTATCAACACACTAAAAAACAAGGCAGGAGATTTAAATACCTTACCACCCTTTATATACAAAAAAGTGTCACAAGTACTATCACCAATCATTGCAACACTCTTTAACAAATCCATTGAATCCTCCACCTTCCCTACAGCTCTCAAAATAGCAAGGGTCACCCCGATCCATAAAGGAGGAGACCAAACAGAGTTGAATAACTATAGGCCAATATCCAATTTACACTCTCTCTCAAAAATCTTCGAAAAATTAATTCATAAACGAATCTACTCCTACCTCATCTCCCAAAACATTCTCAACCCCTGCCAATTTGGATTCAGGCCTAATAAAAATACTAATGATGCTATTATACACATGCTAGAACATATATACACTGCAATAGAGAAAAAAGAAGTCCCACTGGGGATCTTCATTGACTTACGTAAAGCTTTTGATACAGTTGACCATGACTTGCTCCACGTAAAATTGTCACACTATGGTATTAGAGGGCACTCCCTCAACTACCTCAAGTCATACCTCAGCAACAGAAGCCAATATGTGTATGCTAATGGGGAAAGCTCTTCCGCTCAACCAATTACAGTTGGTGTCCCACAGGGAAGTGTCCTTGGCCCTCTTCTCTTTCTCCTATACATAAATGACCTACCAAATGCTTCGCAATTACTCAAACCCACACTTTTTGCAGATGACACTACATACGTCTTCTCTCACCCGAGCCCAGTCACGCTAGCCAATACTGTAAACACCGAATTACAGAAAATATCTACCTGGATGAGGACTAACAAACTTACATTAAACATTGTCAAAACCTACTTCATTCAGTTTGGTAACAGCTACAGATGTACCTCTTAACATAACGATAAACACATCACCTATCACAAAGCTAACAGAGGGAAAATTCTTAGGAATCCACCTTGATAATAGACTCAAATTTCATACACATATACAACAAATTTCTAAGAAAATTTCCAAGACTGTAGGCATACTATCGAAGATACGGTACTATGTTCCACAGTCAGCCCTCCTGGCCCTTTATCACTCTCTTATTTACCCCTATCTCACCTATGGAATTTGTGCATGGGGCTCAACAACAATTAACCATCTCAGACCACTAATTACCCAACAAAAGGCTGCAGTTAGAATGATAACAAATTCTCACTACAGGCAGCACACTCCACCAATATTCAAAACACTCAACCTACTCACCATACAAAACATCCATACTTATTACTGCACCTATTACATACATAGAACACTTAACTCTGATATTAACCCTCCCTCAAACATCTCCTTGCCAACCTCAACAGAACACATGACCATAACACAAGGCACAGATCACTCTTTGATGTTCCTCGTGTCCATCTCACGCTATGCAAAAACTCAATGCACATAAAAGGCCTTAAAATCTGGAATTCATTACCTGTAAATATAAAAGAAACACTACCTGTTTATAAATTCAAGTCTCTTCTCAAAGATCACTTACTCACTCAAAACCAAATAAATACTGAATAACTGAACCTTATAAATTGTATATCCTATATGTTACTCACAATTATATCACACAAATGTTAAACCTAGGACCCAATCTAACTTTGTTATTTTTTTAAATACACTACCTAACAGAATACTCCATTCTACTGAATGTACAGCAATGCATGCAACCATATGACCTGTCTTTGTAATACTCATTTGTGCTTTATAGTTATCTGTTTACAATAATGTTTTATCACTGATTTCATCATTGCTTAGTTAATCTTAAGTTAATTTTAAGCCAGCCCGTAATGCTATGCATATAAGTGGCTTTGGCATGCTGCTCTTACCTGTATTTTTTGTACCTCTGTATGTATGCTTAAATTACTAAATAAATAAATAAATAGTTTCAAGACGAGGTATGATAAAGCTCATGGAGCAGAGAGAGGGAGGATCCAGTAGCGGTCAGTGAAGAAGCGGGGCCAGGAGCTAAATATCGACCCCTGCAACCACAATTAGGTGAGTATACACACACACACACAGAGCCTGGAGCTTGGAATCGACCCCTGCAACCTCAACTAGGTGAGTTCACACACACACACACACACACACACACACACACACACACACACACACACACACACGATACAGGCAACTGTGCAGAGTAGGCAGCAGGGAGAGAAGAATAATAGTAATGTGACGAGGAGGCAGGAAGGGGAAGAGAGAGAGATGGAGAAGAATGATAATGGAAGCGAACAGCGGGGCGATGGGGGAAAAGGAGACGGTAAAAAAAATTGTGTATGGATAATACCGATATTATTAAAAGCAACTGGCTCTTCCAGAGTATTAGGAAGAGTCGTTCATTAGTAAGATGGGAGGGGAGTGACAGTCCTGCGAGGAAGTGTAATGAGAGAGAGAGAGAGAGAGAGAGAGAGAGAGAGAGAGAGAGAGAGAGAGAGAGAGAGAGAGAGAGAGAGAGAGAGAGAGAGAGAGAGAGAGACAGACAGGCAGACAGAGAGAGAGAGAAACTGGAGAAAAGATTGTTATTAAGAGAGTGGACATGGGGGTATACAGTAAAAACAACCGAGAACAAGTGTCAGACATACTAAGGCTGTCTTCTGAGAAAACTAAACTCTTTGAATCATAAAAGGTTCCCACCTCACTCTCCACTTCATCTTCCAGCTCCTTGGAAGAACAAGTTAGCGAAGGAACACAATATAGTAATCTACTCCTACCATCATTACTATTACTACTACTGTTATTACTGCTAATACAAATACCAGTACTGCTACTACTACTACTACAACTACTATTACCGCCACTCATAATCTCAAGCTATGACCAACAGACGTCCGTATTACTGAGAAGCCAGACTCTTCCACAGTCACTTTCCACTGGGTAATTATCGAGAATGTATAACAAGTGTAAGTGAATTTGTAAGTGCCAGCAATGAACATTTTGATACTAAGTTTAAAGTTGATTTATCAAAATATTTACCCAACTGTTTCTTAAATATTTATAATGAATTTTCCGGATATGGAACTGTTTTCAGTGTTCTGCGTGTCTTTGTGAATATAAAATTGATTTCCATGTTTTGATTATATCTATTAATTTTGCACAAATAACTCGTACATGGAATGGAGCTTATGAGGACGTTTCGGTCTGACTTGGATCATTAACAAGTGTGTAACCAGTTAATGATCCAAGTCGGACTGAAACGTTGTCATAAGTTTTTTTTCCTTTCTATGTGCGAGTTAATTGTGTATTTCATTCACTGTGTTGTGTCTTTATTTTTTATATATCATTTTTTTTAATTTTCACATTGATAAAGTGCCTTGCATTTCAAATCACTTTTTTGTGCGTGTATCTATAGTTTTGAAAATCTATTTAAATTTTAATTAAATTTCGTAATAGATTTTGCTACCTCAGAAAAATATCAAGTGTAGGTTTTTAAATGTATAATCGTATTGTTAGCTTTTCAGTGACTGTTTTAGCACTGATGCCTGTCACTCTTTACAGTTTGTTTGCCTTTCTCCAGTCACTATAACCATAATTAAAGTGTACTCAAAGTGTATTGCAGTGTATTAAAGCTGCTCTTTAATCAATGCACTCTAGAGATGAAGTATAGCTGATGGGCCGTCTTAGAGCTATGTTTAAGACATGTTGGAGACGTGTTGTGAAAGTACACGGGCCGCGTTGGAGCCCTGATGGGAAAGAGCTAAAGCCTAATTCATTTCTTTGCTGAGGTCGTGTCGAGGAAACAACGGGGATGCGTTTAAGCCGTCTAATAGCCGAACTGGAATCTAGTAGAAGCCGTGTTGGACCCACAATGTAAACACTTCAACCTCTACTACAAATGCAATAATTTCTATCAACTTCCTCAGCGCTTCTTAATGGTGTGTCGCAACAATCCAGTATCCAGTCAGTCAGTCAGGTGAGTTCAAGGGAATCCATCAACGCTTGCCTAACTTACAGGCGTGACCTGCTTGCGCTACTGGAATTTTCCATTGGTGATTCCACCTCCTACTTCTTCATGTCACCTGCTCGCAGTGTATAATCCACTTACCCGCTCATATGCTGAAATTTTCTCAAGAATGGTGGACTAAACACGTCGACTCAAAGCTGAGGAACTAATTACCTCAAACTCATTCTCATCTTCCACCACTGATCTCTGTTCCTGACTGACGAAGCCACTTGTTGGCGAAGATTTCTCGAACGTTGACGAAGATTTTCGAACGTTAGCGAAGATTTTCGAACGTTGACGAAGATTTCCAAACGTTGACGATGATTTCCAAACGTTGACGATGATTTCCAAACGTTGACGATGATTTCCAAACGTTGACGATGATTTCCAAACGTTGACGATGATTTCCAAACGTTGACGAAGATTTCCAAACGTTGACGAAGATTTCCAAACGTTGACGAAGATTTCCAAACGTTGACGAAGATTTCCAAACGTTGACGATGATTTCCAAACGTTGACGAAGATTTCCAAACGTTGATTTCCCGTTGACTGACGAGATTTCGTTGACGAACGTTGACGAAGATTTCCAAACGTTGACGAAGATTTCCAAACGTTGACGAAGATTTCCAAACGTTGACGAAGATTTGCAAACGTTGACGAAGATTTCCAAACGTTGACGAAGATTTGCAAACGTTGACGAAGATTTCCAAACGTTGACGAAGATTTCGAAGATTTGCAAACGTTGACGAAGATTTCCAAACGTTGACGAAGATTTGCAAACGTTGACGATGATTTCCAAACGTTGACGAAGATTTCCAAACGTTGACGAAGATTTCCAAACGTTGACGAAGATTTCCAAACGTTGACGAAGATTTCCAAACGTTGACGAAGATTTCCAAACGTTGACGAAGATTTCCAAACGTTGACGAAGATTTGCAAACGTTGACGAAGATTTCCAAACGTTGACGAAGATTTCCAAACGTTGACGAAGATTTGCAAACGTTGACGAAGATTTCCAAACGTTGACGAAGATTTCCAAACGTTGACGAAGATTTCCAAACGTTGACGAAGATTTCCAAATGTTGCAAAAGTTTCTAATTTTTCGACATATATGTAAACAGCTCAATTGTTGCTAATTCGTCTTCATTACCCAAAATAAGAAAAATAATATAATTCCAATGTTTTGTGTAATTAAAATTTCTTTCGTGTTTTGTTAATTCTGACTTCAAAACTGAAATTAACATTCTCGATTATATAGTGAATTAGTTATGTAGTGTTATTATTTTATTTTATGTGACTATTCTTCTTCTTATTATTGGTACTCTTCTTCTTCTTCTTCTTATTATTATTATTATTATTATTATTATTATTATTATTATTATTATTATTATTATTATCAAGATACTGGCGGCCTCCCACCGAGGTAGGGTCACCCGAAAAGAAACAGTTTCATCATCACTCGCTCCGTCAGTGTGTAACCAGAAGGGCGCCGACACTACAGTTCAGATGCTCCTCCAATCTGCAGATATCCCCACCTTTCTTTCAGAATGCTGGTATTGTACTTCCTGGCTCCAGGACTCAAGTCAGGGTAACAAGTTTCACTGAATCTCTTCACAAAATATTGCCTTGCTCACACTCCAACAGGCAATCAAATCTCAAAAACCATTTGCCTCCACAACTCCTATCTAACACACTTCACACGCCTGCCACGCACACAATACCTCCTTTACGAACTCCTTCAAACCTTTGCAAAGGTGACCCTTACCCCGCCTTCCCTCCACTACTAATTTATACACCCTCCTAGTCATTCTATTTTGTTCCACCCTCTCTAAATGTCCGAACTACCTCAACAACCCTTCTTCATTTCTCTGGATAATACTTTTACTAACTTCGCACATCTTCCTAATCTCCATGCTACGAATTCTCTGTATAATATTTACACCACAAAGCATCACACGTTCAAGGTAGTAGGTTGGTAGACAGTAAGCACCCGGGGTGAACTGCAGTCTTCCCAAATGAGCCTAAAACGGAAATTTGTAATTGTTTTACACAGTGATAGGATTGCGGGTGTCTTTTTCTGGGACTTATATTTCGATAACACTACACAATCATATACATGTATATGTATACACACCCATCTGAGTTTTCTTCTCTTTTCTTCATAGTTTCTTGTTCTTATTTATTTCCTTCCATGTCCATGGAAAAGTAGAATAAGAATCCTCCCTATGTAAGCCATGTGTGTCATAGACGCAGACTAAGATGCCGTGGGCAAAAGATTTGTAACCTCTACTTCTGTATAAACTGCTAAAAATAAGAAGAAAAACTTTGGATGTTTGAATGTATGTGAAGAAAAACTTTAACTTTGGATGTTTGAATGTATGTGGTTGTAGTGCAGATGATTAGGAAGAGATGATTACCATTGTTATGAATGAAAAGAAGATGGATGTTCTAGCTCTCAGCGAAACAAAGATGAACGGACAGGAGAGCTTCAGCGAGTGGAAATAAGTGGGATTAGGTCAGGGTTATCTGAAAGATTTAGGGATAATGAAGGATCAATTATGGCAAGAAAAGAGTGAAAAATAAATAAATTCAAGGATTATGTGGAGTAAAATAAAGGTCGGATGCGAAACTTGGGTTGCTAGTATTGTTGTTGTTGTTGCTGATTTCTAACACCAGTTCTACATATACGTGAGTTTTTGTGTCCTTCTTTATAATAAATTTAATACTGACTAATTAACGTTCCAAATTTAATGTGAAGGCACAACCTGGCCGCAGTGTGGTCTTTTTTTCTATTTTAAATAATATAAATGCCCTTACACTAGGCAGGTCGTTTACCCTTTAGGAGCCAGGACTTTTATTTACGTTACGCAGTAAAAAGGCGTAACATGAGGGCCTGAAGGGATGAATTATTAAGTTTAGAAGGATAATTCACATTTAAACGAAGCATTAAAATATTAATAGTAATAACGTTTCACAGGTATTATTAATACTTTTATTTTTCTGCTTGATTTTTGTGTGTATACATTTAGTGATTTAGGGAGTTATTTAATAATAATAATTATCTATGAATAATCATTTAATGTATCTATGTACTTTGCTGTGTGATTTATTGTTTTATATAAGCAATTTCTACTGTAATAAGCGTTTTTTGCTATTAATTTCTAAGATGTCTGTAAGCAGTGGAAATTCTAGTGGTGACAGTGGTCTGGAGTTTACCTGGAGTTTACCTGGAGAGAGTTCCGGGGGTCAACGCCCCCGCGGCCCGGTCTGTGACCAGGCCAGGTCTGGGAGGAGATCCTGGATCAAACCCCACTGCTAATAATGAGAGTAATGAAGCACAGATATTAAGACTAAAATTAGCTCTAATTATGGAAGAAAAAGATCTGAGAAGAATTGAACGTATTAGAGAAAGAGAAAGAGTCAGATATCTTTAGGGGTAAAGAGAGAGAGAGAGAGAGAGAGAGAGTGTTTGTTGCTTCACATAATGGAACAGGTAACAGGGTAGACATATTTAATTTGGAACAAGGTATAAAGTTTGTCCCAAATTTTTTGGAAAAAATCCTGATAACTTTTTTCCTGTTTGAAAAAAAATAGCAAAATCCCAGACGTGGCCAGACAGTAACTGGGCAACATTAGCCAGAACCCAGTTAATTGGTGAAGGGTTACAAACTGTTAGTTCTCTAGATGAACATGAATTTTCAGATTAAGAGAAGATGAAGGATGCTGTGTTACTGGCTTATCAGATATTGCCAGAGAGATATAGACAGATGTTTAGAGGTTAAAGTTTCAGGAACGACAATCATTGATGTCGCTACTGACTAAATGGCGCCGTTCCAAGGATGTTGTAGGTGATTTTGAAGGTGTAATTACTGTAATTTTATTAGAGGATCTTCTGAACAGTGTACCTCCTGTAAGGCATATCCTGAGGTAAAAGATTTTAATGATTTTAAACATTCTCTAAAGTTTGAAGTAGTTATCACCCAGATTATGTTAATAATAATATTTCTC
Organism: Cherax quadricarinatus; assembly: GCF_038502225.1. Taxonomy (NCBI): domain Eukaryota; kingdom Metazoa; phylum Arthropoda; class Malacostraca; order Decapoda; family Parastacidae; genus Cherax; species Cherax quadricarinatus. The sequence continues at coordinate 155,410 of NW_027195595.1, forward strand.
CGCCAATTAGGAGGAGTAAGAAATTTCACAGGTTTAAGCCAAACTTTTTTCAGCCTCATAATCCAAAGAGTTTTCAGCTTACTAATCAACAGAATCCTGGTTCCCAGGGATTTAAATCTACTTCCCAGTTACCTGCTCAACGAAGTGGTAAGTCAGTTACAGGTTCAAGAAAACAGGGAACATAAGAACATAAGAAAGAAGGAACACTGCAATAGGCCTACTGACCCATGCGAAGCAGGTCCATGCCACAACTCTGCTTAGAACAATGGCCACCTAGTCAGGTCACTTCCACTTAAGCAAGTAGCACAGCACCAGACCTGGCAGCACAAGCTAGTCAGGTCCAACTCACACCCACCCACACCCACTCATGTATTTATCCCACCTATTTTTAAAACTACACAACGTCTTAGCTTTTATACCGTACTCGGGAGTTTGTTCCACTCATCCACAACTCTATTACCAAACCAGTGCTTCCCTATATCCTTCCTGAATCTGAATTTTTCCAACTTGAAACCATTGCTGCGAGACCTTCCTCCAGTCTGTGATGTTCCCCCAGTCTGTGATGATCCACCAGTCTGTAATGTTCTACCAGTTTTTGATGTTCCCCAGTTTCTGATGTTTCCCCAGTCTGTGATGTTTCCCCAGTCTGTGATATTCCTCCAGTCTGTGATGTTCCCACAGTCTGTAATGTTCTACCAATCTGTGATGTTCCCCCAGTCTGTGATGTTCCACCAGTCTGCAATGTTCTACCAGTCTGTAATGTTCTTCACTCAGAGAGTATCCTCAGTCTTATGATCTCTTAAGCTACAGTAGATCAAGAAAAAATGAAGTATGACTTAAAAACAAAAGCTGAATAAGTAAGCGGTTCTGGTGTTTTGTAAATCATTCATATCAACAAAGAATCCTGCATTTTCTTGCCACCATCTTCTATATATATAGAATGTGCAAAATTGTGACTGTGTCGGTAACAGAAAATACTCTCGGAAATAGAGAGACTGACTGGCAGAGAGAGAGACAGAGACAGAGACAGACAGACACAGGCAGTCAGAAAGACAGACACAGCCGTGCTCTAACGGCGTGTTAAAGTTTGCTCATAGTGTTGTCCAGATTCCTTGGGTCATCAATAATAAACCATGAAGCTGGACAAAACCCAATTTTCCTTAGTCTCCAAGGAACTATCTCCCTGAAACTCCATTGACCCATGACACTCACATGCTCCCGTTGTCATACATAGTAACAAAATGAAACACAGACATGAATGATTCATCATTTTATGTTTTGAAATGCTGGGAATGTGATTTCACCAGGTTGAATTTACCTGGAGAAATAAAGAAAAGGTGTGATAATCATTATGTCTACCCCACACGCAGGCATACAGGCGTAAAAGTAATAATTCTAAACAAACATTTTGTCCCATTTTATTACCTTTGAAATGAGACCAAAATGACCACCCAAAAATAACGTACAACAGGGTAAGATGGAATTATGCAAGTCTTGTATTGAATTTATAGTCTAACAGAAAAAGAAAGGAATATCATAATGTAAGAAGCAACTGAAGAAACCATAATTGTAGCAGACGTAGTTATACATATTGCTGAAAGTTAAGGAGTTTTGAATATATATTTGAGGGTTGAGCAGGATGGCCTTTCTTGATGCAGCGGCATAGGCGACTGCGCGGTTTTCGACACCAGCGCCGCTGGTGTGGGACATTAAGCCACTGCGGAACACGCTTCTATTGAACTCTTTTCCAACCCTGCAGACAGGGGTCTGGTTCTCGAACTAGTAGATCATGGGCAAATGCCCATGATCTACTAGTTCTGTGGTACAAAACTTCTGGAGTCTGTGAAATCATCCTTGCTTTCTGATTTCAGTGACAGAATAACTGCTTCCTGAGGTGGTTCACCTCAGAAAGCAGATATTCTGTCACTGTCAGTGGCACCTCCTCCAAAGAGCTATATAATTAAAGCACAAGCGAACTAAATGATTTCTTCAGTAGCTTCAGTTCTTTAAAAGCTGATAGGAACCCACAGCTTCAATAACATAATTATGGGACTTGTTCATGACTCTAAAACATAGGCGTTTTGAACAGCCTCTCAGTCCAAAAGTTGAATCACAGCTAATGACTGCAGCAAAGAGAGGAGGTGAACTACATAGTTTTCTATCTAAAGTTTCAATAATGTCGATTATGGTCAAAATGCGTTCATGCTTCCTAGTGCCGTAGCTGACAGAAACTTCACACTTACTAACATATATGGCTTCAAAGAGAGGAGAATGATAGGTACGAATGATCACAATATGTGAGTCGGGGGTCCTCACCAAAAAGTTTGAATGACCTGTCCTCAGGGAATGAAGAATCAGTAGCACGGGTCGTGTATCCCCTTCCTCTTGTAAGAATTCTCCTTCTGTGTCATGGCCTGGTTCCCATCACCACCGGAAGTGTATAGATCAACAAAGTTAACCAGGTCTCCATAGGATCTCCAAGGTACTGAAAGAGCTCTACTTGAGTTTTGTTATCAGTTATAATAATTAAATATTTTCGATAGAAATTTTTGGGGATTTGCAAACCTATGCATTTTTTTTTTTTGGAAAGGGCATTACATAAAAAATCCGAGAACCACTGTTTCTATTTGCATAAAGTGTACGTGTGGCTGTCGTATTGGATTTTTTCAATGGCTGCTTTATTTAATACATATTCTGACATCTGTGCTTCTCTTCAATCTATATATTTACATAAGTGTAATTTACAGATTTATAACATCAATCGTAACTCCGTCTTCAGGTAGCAATAGTTTAGTTTTGAAAGTATGTCACGGTCACAAGGCAGCTACAACAATGGATTTATATTAATGTTGGTAGAATTACCTACAATATGTTAGGTAAAAGGACACAAGTGCAATTAATGTGACATTTTGTGTTTAATTTGTGTATTCACTTTCGGTGAATATTTACACGGGAAAGGCTTAGACTCTTGAAGATGCTTAGTTAATGTTTGTGCTTTCTTTAGTGCTATTTAATTGTTGTTGATTCTTCCAGGAAATTGAGTACTTTTACCAAGAGTGAAGATTCGGAAGTTATTGAATTGAGTTCCGGCAGGAAAAAAAGAACCAAATACAATGGAAGAGGTGCATTCTCCTTCAAGAGGACAGCACAAGCAAAGGAACCCTTGTAAGTGGTCCAGGGACAGAATAATTTCAAAAGCTGCTGCATGTAGTGAAATAAAATCGCCTCAAGGAATGCACTGAATTATTATTATTATTATAATCAAAAAGAAGCGCTAAGCCACAAGGACTATACAGCAAGGAATGCACTGAAGACGATTGGAAGGAAATCAGTCCTAGTACTAAGTCTTCCTCATTTTCTATGAACAGATTTCTTCCGGATGGGTTTGGTTAAATAATAATAATAATAATAATAATAATAATATCTTTATTTACTACAAGTACATGTACAAGGTATACAGTCCTAGCTGACATCAATGACATACTACTATATAGAAAGTCCCTTGTTAAGCTCCGCATTTCGGGCAAATTAGGTCAGTTTTGTCCCAGGATGCGACCCACACCAGTCGATTAACACCCAGGTACCCATTTTACTGATGGGGAACATCGACAACAGGTGGAAAGAAACACGTCCAATGTTTCTACTCTGGCTGGGAATATAACCCAGGCCCTCTATTGTACTACTGTAACTTCACAGGTACTTATTAAAGGCTTATCTTATTGGATTGGCCTCGATGTCTGCTGTTAGAGATCACCTAAAGATGACTTAAAATATCCATCAATTAAAATAAGAAAAACATCAACGCTTAAAGAAGTCTTTCTCAATGGCTTACAATCATACCAAGCTGTGGTCGTAGAAAGCGGACATCTGACTTATACTCTGCTCAAGTCCTCACGTCCAATCACAGCATTTAAGTTCGCTGTGTTTCTGTTCATACCTAAGATCTTAAAGAATTACTAGAACAAACTTTAAAAGTCTTCTAGGAAGAGAACTTTGTTAGGAAATTACCACAGAAGCGATTTTTAGCGTCTGCCACAGAACAAAGTTACGAGCAACTGAACCAAATATTAAAGACATCTGGTAAAGTGACGGGACTAACAGAAAATTGAGTATCCTTTGTTAAATGGTCCCTTTGTGGGGCCAATGGTAAGCCAGTTGCTCCAGGACTTCAGGGGAGATTACAAAGACCAGGAATAAGATTTCTTTCATCACGATCAGGCAGCGCTGTTTGATTCTACATAGAGGATGCTCCTACCTACCTGGAGGGTGTTCCAACCTGCCTGAAGGGTGCCCCAACCTACCTGGAGGGTTCTCCTACCTACCTGAAGGGTTCTCCTACCTACCTGGAGGGTTCTCCTACCTAAATGGAGGGTTCTCCTACCTAAATGGAGGGTTCTCCTACCTAAATGGAGGGTTCTACCTAAATGAAGGGTTCTACCTAAGTGGAGGGTTCTCCTACCTACCTGGAGGGAGCGCCTATCGACCTGGAGGGAGCGCCTACCTACCTGGGGGGTGCTCCAACCTACCTGGAGGGTGCTCCAACCTACCTGGAGGGTGCTCCAACCTACCTGGAGGGTACTCCAACCTACCTGGAGGGTGCTCCAACCTACCTGGAGGGTGCTCCAACCTACCTGGAGGGTGCTCCTACCTAGCTTAGGGTGTGTAGAAGAGAGGGAGACTACTTCCCGGTAAAAGTAGGTCTTAGACAGGGATGTGTAATGTCACCATGGTTGATTAATATATTTATAGATGGAGTTGTAAAAGAAATAATAGGTAGGGTGTTGGTGAGAGGGGTGGGATTAAATTATGGGAAATCAAATACGAAATGGGAGTTGACACAGTTACTTTTAGCTGATGATACTGTGCGTATGGGAGATTCTAAAGAAAAGTTGCAAAGGTTAGTGGAGGGTATGCAAAGGTAGACGTTATCCATGGAATTGATGAAGGAAAAAAGGTGAGTGATTCTTTGAGGTATCTCTGGAGACAAGAAAAAAACGTTATCCATGGAGGCAAGGAAGGGAATGTACCAAAGAATAGTGGTACCAATTCTCTTATATGGATGTGAAGCTTGGGTTGCAAACGGTGCGGCGAAGAGGCGTCTGGAGGCAGTGCAGATGTCTTGCCTAAGGTGTGGTGTAAATATTATACAGAGAATTCGGAGTGTGGAAATTAGGAGAAGGTGTGGAGTTACTAAAAGTATTATTCAGAGGGATGAAGAAGGGTTATTGAGGTGGTTTGGTCATTTAGAAAGATCAAAGTAGAATAACTTGGAGAGCGTATAAATCTGGATGGGAAGGAAGGTGGGGTAGGGGTCGTCCTCGAAGAGGTTGGCGGGAGGGGGTAAAGGAGGTTTTGTTGGCGAGGGCCTTGGACTTCCAGCAACTATGTGTGAGCGTGTTAGATAGGAGTGAATGGAGACGAATGATTTTTGGGGCCTGACGAGCTGTTGGAGTGTGAGCGGGGTAATATTTTGTGAAGGGATTCACGGAAACCGGTTATTTTTATGTAGTCGGACTTGAGTCCTGGAAATAGAAAGTACAATGCCTGCACTTTAAAGGAGGGGTTTGGGATATTGGCAGTTTGGAGGGACATCT
>NW_027195596.1:0-67500 GCF_038502225.1 Cherax quadricarinatus
AAAGACAGGCTTACTTTGTTGATGTGTTCCAATGCTAGTGGTGATTGCAAAGTTAAGCCTTTATTAGTGTATCACTCTGAAACTCCCAGAGCGTTCAGGCAAAAGAATGTCCTCAAGGATAATTTGTGTGTGCTGTGGAGATCAAACAGTAAGGCATGGGTCACTAGGGACTTTTTCTATAACTGGTTACACCATGCATTTGCCCCCAATGTCAAAGATTACCTAACTGAAAAGAAATTAGAACTTAAGTGCCTCCTGGTGTTAGACAATGCCCCTGGTCATCCTACAGACGTGGCAGAGCGACTTTATGGGGACATGAGCTTCATTAAGGTGAAGTTTTTGCCTCCTAATACCACTCCTCTCCTGCAGCCCATGGACCAGCAGGTTATTGCAAACTTCAAAAAACTGTACACAAAAGCTCTGTTTGAAAGGTGCTTTGTAGTGACCTCAGAAACTCAACTGACTCTAAGAGAGTTTTGGAGAGATCACTTTAATATCCTCAATTGTATAAACCTTATAGGTCAGGCTTGGGAGGGAGTGACTAAGAAGACCTTGAACTCTGCTTGGAAGAAACTGTGGCCAGAATGTGTAGACAAAAGGGATTTTGAAGGGTTTGAGGCTAACCCTGAGAGGAGTATACCAGTTGAGGAATCAATTGTGGCATTGGGGAAGTCCTTGGGGTTGGAGGTTAGTGGGGAGGATGTGGAAGAGTTGGTGGAGGAGGACAATGAAGAACTAACCACTGATGAGCTGATAGATCAACTTCAAGAGCAAGAGGCCAGACCTGGGGAAACTGGTTCAAAGGAGGGGAGAGAGAAATTGAAGGAATTGCCTACTACAAAGATTAAGGAAATGTGTGCAAAATGGCTTGAAGTGCAAACCTTTTTTGATGAAAATCACCCTCACACAGCTATTGCAAGCCATGCTGGTGACTGTTACAATGACAATGTTGTGAACCACTTTAGACAAATCATAAAGGAACGAGAGGTACAGGCCACTATGGACAGATATGTTGTGCGAAAGAAGTCCAGTGACTCTGAAGCTGGTCCTAGTGGCATTAAAAGAAGAAGGGAAGTAACCCCAGAAAAGGACTCGACACCTCAAGTCTTAATGGAAGGGGATTCCCCTTCTAAACACTAACACTCTCTCTCCCCTCCTCCCATCCCATCAATCATCACCAGATCTTCAATAAAAGTAAGTGTCATGTAATTGTGCATGCCTTTTTCAGTTTGTGTGTATTAAAATTAACATTTCATGTGGTAAAAAAATTTTTTTTCATACTTTTGGGTGTCTTGCACGGATTAATTTGATTTCCATTATTTCTTATGGGGAAAATTCATTCGCATACCGAACATTTCGCATAACAGCCAGCCCTCTTGCACGGATTAAGGTCGCTATGTGGGGGTCCACTGTACTTTATTTTTTCAAGTAACTTTTGTGGCGTCTGAGACCAATATAAAGACTATTTGGTACACAGTAGGGCCCCACTTATACGGCAGGTTAGGTTCCAGGCTACCGCCGTAAAGTGGAATCTGCCGTAAAGTGGAACACCTTTTTTTCCACTTATAAATACATACAAATACTAAATAACAAGTTTGCACTAACATATATTAAGTTAGTAAGTAAGTAAGTTTATTCAGATATACACAAATGCAGTTACATAGATTATCATACATAGCAGCATATGTGTAAAGTACCTAAGGATAACCCAAAAAAGCCAGACAGTGTGACTTATTTCCACTGGAGTTAGCAGTAGAACTAAGCATTAAAAAACAATAAAAAAGTACAATACACATATAGTACACTCATTACTTACCTTAAAATATTTATAGTCTTAATCTAGGGTGAGACAAGTAGTATTTATTGTAAGAAATCAAGTGTGGTATGTATGGTAGTCAGCCAGGCTACCATACCAGGCCACATAATATTCTATTACATTTAAGCATCCCAGAGCAATAAAATGCATATACAGTTCTCTCATTACTTACCTTAAAATATTTGTAGTCTTAATTTAGGGTCAGAGGTGAGTAAACGAGATAAAACAAATAAATGAGAGAGAGAGAGAATGAGTACAAGAGAGAGGACACTCGTGGAGTTATGTAAACAAACCAGGCGAACATGAGTTATGTAAACAAACCAGGCGAACATGAGTTATGTAAACAAAGTGTACACGTCTGGTTTGTGTTCAAGTTACATTGTGTACAAGTTGTCTCTATGTTGATATGATAGAATAAATAAAGAGGAACACTCCCATTCTCATGTAACACCATTTTTTAGAAGAAATGACACTTTGAGTGAAGGTTTCTGAAAGGAATAATTTTCTACAGTTACCTCCAGTAACACATTTTCTCTTATGTTGGGCTAGAGAAAACGTTATTCTTGCCGTCACTTGTACAAGTTATCTGGCTACCACATCTCATATTCATGTTTATTTATTCTATTGTGGGGTGTATTTATCATATTTATATGTTATGCATCATGTTTATTATATAATTTTGAAAAAAAATCATAGCTGGATTAATAAAAATGTGTATATTAACATAATATATGCCATTTAATGAGACTCAATGATTATTATTGAGTATTATTATCATTACTAACATGGCATCTCGAGACGTAAGACATTCTTACTGATTTTAATGTGTACCTGCATGCCAGCACCGTGTGTAAGTTTATTTAGGTACAGGTATACATAAGTATAATTATCAGAGTGGAATGATGAAGTAAAGGGTGTGATAAAAGAGAAAAAGGTAGCTTATGAGAGGTTTTTACAAAGCAGAAGTGTTATAAGAAGAGCAGAGTATATGGAGAGTAAAAGAAAGGTAAAGAGAGTGGTGAGAGAGTGCAAAAGGAGAGCAGATGATAGAGTGGGAGAGGCACTGTCAAGAAATTTTAATGAAAATAAGAAAAAATTTTGGAGTGAGTTAAACAAGTTAAGAAAGCCTAGGGAAAATATGGATTTGTCAGTTAAAAACAGAGTAGGGGAGTTAGTAGATGGGGAGATGGAGGTATTGGGTAGATGGCGAGAATATTTTGAGGAACTTTTAAATGTTAAGGAAGAAACAGAGGCAGTAATTTCATGCACTGGTCAGGGAGGTATACCATCTTTTAGGAGTGAAGAAGAGCAGAATGTAAGTGTGGGGGAGGTACGTGAGGCATTACGTAAAATGAAAGGGGGTAAAGCAGCTGGAACTGATGGGATCATGACAGAAATGTTAAAAGCAGGGGGGATATAGTGTTGGAGTGGTTGGTACTTTTGTTTAATAAATGTATGAAAGAGGGGAAGGTACCTAGGGATTGGCAGAGAGCATGTATAGTCCCTTTATATAAAGGGAAAGGGGACAAAAGAGACTGTAAAAATTATAGAGGAATAAGCTTACTGAGTATACCAGGAAAAGTGTACGGTAGGGTTATAATTGAAAGAATTAGAGGTAAGACAGAATGTAGGATTGCGGATGAGCAAGGAGGTTTTAGAGTGGGTAGGGGATGTGTAGATCAGGTGTTTACATTGAAGCATATATGTGAACAGTATTTAGATAAAGATAGGGAAGTTTTTATTGCATTTATGGATTTAGAAAAGGCATATGATAGAGTGGATAGAGGAGCAATGTGGCAGATGTTGCAAGTATATGGAATAGGTGGTAAGTTATTAAATGCTGTAAAGAGTTTTTATGAGGATAGTGAGGCTCAGGTTAGGGTGTGTAGAAGAGAGGGAGACTACTTCCCGGTAAAAGTAGGTCTTAGACAGGGATGTGTAATGTCACCATGGTTGTTTAATATATTTATAGATGGGGTTGTAAAGGAAGTAAATGCTAGGGTGTTTGGGAGAGGGGTGGGATTAAATTATGGGGAATCAAATTCAAAATGGGAATTGACACAGTTACTTTTTGCTGATGATACTGTGCTTATGGGAGATTCTAAAGAAAAATTGCAAAGGTTAGTGGATGAGTTTGGGAATGTGTGTAAAGGTAGAAAGTTGAAAGTGAACATAGAAAAGAGTAAGGTGATGAGGGTGTCAAATGATTTAGATAAAGAAAAATTGGATATCAAATTGGGGAGGAGGAGTATGGAAGAAGTGAATGTTTTCAGATACTTGGGAGTTGACGTGTCGGCGGATGGATTTATGAAGGATGAGGTTAATCATAGAATTGATGAGGGAAAAAAGGTGAGTGGTGCGTTGAGGTATATGTGGAGTCAAAAAACGTTATCTATGGAGGCAAAGAAGGGAATGTATGAAAGTATAGTAGTACCAACACTCTTATATGGGTGTGAAGCTTGGGTGGTAAATGCAGCAGCGAGGAGACGGTTGGAGGCAGCGGAGATGTCCTGTTTAAGGGCAATGTGTGGTGTAAATATTATGCAGAAAATTCGGAGTGTGGAAATTAGGAGAAGGTGTGGAGTTAATAAAAGTATTAGTCAGAGGGCAGAAGAGGGGTTGTTGAGGTGGTTTGGTCATTTAGAGAGAATGGATCACAGTAGAATGACATGGAAAGCATATAAATCTATAGGGGAAGGAAGGCGGGGTAGGGGTCGTCCTCGAAAGGGTTGGAGAGAGGGGGTAAAGGAGGTTTTGTGGGTAAGGGGCTTGGACTTCCAGCAAGCGTGCGTGAGCGTGTTAGATAGGAGTGAATGGAGACGAATGGTACTTGGGACCTGACGATCTGTTGGAGTGTGAGCAGGGTAATATTTAGTGAAGGGATTCAGGGAAACCGGTTATTTTCATATAGTCGGACTTGAGTCCTGGAAATGGGAAGTACAATGCCTGCACTTTAAAGGAGGGGTTTGGGATATTGGCAGTTTGGAGGGATATGTTGTGTATCTTTATATGTTTATGCTTCTAGACTGTTGTATTCTGAGCACCTCTGCAAAAACAGTGATAATGTGCGAGTGTGGTGAAAGTGTTGAATGATGATGAAAGTATTTTCTTTTTGGGGATTTTCTTTCTTTTTTGGGTCACCCTGCCTCGGTGGGAGACGGCCGACTTGTTGAAAAAAAAAAAAAAAAAAAAAAAAATATAAAATATGAAATAACTTTCAAAAACACTTGAAATTTTGGAGTTTCCAGACACAATGGAGAGACATGGTGCTTACAGAGCTCATGGAGAATGTAAACAAACAGGGTGGGGCACGATGATCGCATTAGAAAGTCAGGTGGGGGGAGTTGTACAGAGAGTTTAGGTCATAATTTGAAATGACCGTATTAGCGGAATGCCGTAAAGCAAAACACTGTAAAGCGGGGCCCTACTGTACATTCACTCATTGTATACTACACAATTACAGCACAAACTCTGCTGTCATTATATTGTTTACAAAACATGTTTACACAAACAAACAATAAAAAATATTGTTTATTACTATTTTTCTATCATATATATACACATATAGAGTCAATGGATAGGTTCCTATAACTACAAGAGGTTTTGAAAGCTTGTAGTAGTGTGGGGGTGGACTTGTAAATGTACTGAGTCACCGGTGTAGTGTCACAATGATGCATCATACCACCACTCACTAACACTCACTGCCTTCCACAATACATCCCTTCCCCCCCACAAACCTACCTTCCCTCCTTCCTTCCTTCCTCTCATCTCTTAACACCTACCTTCCCTCCTTCCTTCCTTCCTCTCATCTCTTCCTACCTACCTTCCCTCCTTCCTTCCTCTCATCTCTTCCTACCTGCCTACCTACCTTTCCTCCTTCCCTCCTCTCATCCCTTCCTACCTGCCTACCTACCTTCCCTCCTTCCTTCCTTACTTCTTCCTTCTTTTTTTTCTTTATTCAAGTAATTTCATGGCCTGTGAGACCAATACAAAGAATACTGAATGTACATTCACTCGTTGTATGCTACACAATAACAGCACAAACAACCATTATATCGTTTACAAAACACGTTTACACAAACCAACAATAAAAAGTGTTATTATTATTTTTCTATCACATATATACACATATAAAGTCACTGGACACTTCCCAGAACTGCTACAGCTTCTGTAAAGCTTGTAGTTGTTGTGTGGGGGTGGACTTGTAAATATGCTGAGTCACCAGCATAATCAGTGTCACAATGACAAATAGCACCATCACTCACCACCCTCCCTGCCTGTCAACTTCCTCCCCACCTCACCAACCCACATGGAAAGAAGTCACTGTCTGAATTTTTTGGGTTATCCTAGGTTGATGATCTCCTTCCTTCCTTACATCCTTCCTTCCTTACATCCTACCTTCCTTCCCTCCTTCCTTCCTTCCTCTCATCTCTTCCTTTCTTCCTTCCTTCCTCTCATCTCTTCCTTCCTTCCTCCCTTTCTTTCTACCTTCCTTCCTTCATTCCTTCCTTTTTTCCCTTCCTTCAGGTTTCCTGGGCATTGCTTTCAGTCACAAACTCCTCAAAACCCTGAAATTCATCTTCAATGACACTTCCATCTGTGTTTGAACTGTCACATGGGAACAAAAGAGCCCCAATTAGCCGAGGAGTGAGGAGTTTCTTAGCACTAGATATGGCTTTCCCACAATGCACCACTGGGTCCCCGATTTTTTTTGTACCGTGCACACTGACCACGCAGACCCATTCTCTCACATCTAGGACTTCCAGCCTTTTCCTGCTTGATTTGAGGATGCTAGAATTTATGCGTACAAATATGTCAATAACCCTGGTGCGTAAGATGTACTAGTATGTCAGAAACCCTGAAAGGGTTAATACCATATTATTATACTATAAAGGAGATAATATCTTATTATTATACTATAAAGGAGATCATATCTTATTTCATACTATAAAGGAGATATACTCGGAATAAGGTAAAATTAGTTGTTTATATTTACATGCGTATTAGATAAAAAATAAAAAATCATTCTCTTCCCATTCTGTCGCTACATCCATTAGGCACCTTTTGGCTCTCTTCTTGAACTGGTTCATGCTATGACTGGCTTTGATATGTGCAGGCAGTCTGCTCCATTCCTTTATTGCTGTACAATAAAAGGTGTTTGAAGCCTGGCTACTGGCTGTGGGTGCTACAAAGTTGTGTTCTCTCCCTCTGATACTATGATTGCTTTGGTTCCCAACCTTGACAAAATTAGCAGCAAGATATTCTGGACACTGTTTGTGAGCAATTTTATAAACTTGATTTAACTTCAGTTGTTTTACTCTGTCTTCAACATTCAGCATATCCAATTGTTGCAATTCATCCTGGCCTACATGTTCCCTTGGTCCCAGACCCAGGATGAATCTTACCATTTTGTTACAGGTGATTTGCAGTCTTTCAGTTTTTTTGTCAAGGCAGAGTACCATGAAGTATAAGGGCTAGACATAGGGTCCTGTGAGCCTCAGTAGGTAGACAGTGTGCTTGTCTGTAGAGGAACTTCAGCCTGGCATTCACTTTCTTTACTACACTGTTCCTATCAATTCTCCTGGCATGCATGGGTCATAGGGGATTCCCAGATATTTTACTGAGGAAAGTGAACTGACAGGTTTCCCATTACACCGGACATTAAAATTATTTACCCTTCTCAGTTTATGTTTCATGCCAAAGAGCATGGCTTCCGTTTTCCCGAGGTGTAACGAGAGTTTGTTGTCTACTAACCATTTGCTGCAGAACTCTAGTGAAGTGAAGAAGTGAGAATGAAGCAAGAAGTGAGAGTGAAGCAAGAAGAAGTGAGAGTGAAGCAGCCACGTTAACACTCATATACTTGTCATATAAATGGTTCCAAATCCCACAAGCTGAAGAATGAGACACTTGTGGAACATCTGGGAATGTTTAGTGAGGAAATGTTTTGCCAGCCAGTGACTTCACTCCATCACCTGATATATGGAATAAACATGTTATAATGTTTATCATTATACGTATGTCAGGGTAGACAAACATCTTGAAGCTGTTATAATGTTTATCATGCTAGAGTACTTACTCTGAGTACATCAGGGTAGACAAACATCTTGGAGCCTTGACACCTCACTGTCAGGTTGGTGAAGTGCTGACACTTGTCTAAGACAAGCAAGTCATCAGGCTGCGTCTTCTTGTCGAGACGCTGGGCCTCCAGGTCTTCACGGTAGTCACGATGAATGTTTACCTGCGAAGACACCACCAGCCAGCGTCGGGATGTTCTGTTAACAAGACAATATAACAGTCTCAGCCATCCTCTACTGTATAATTTTCATGGCAGTTTATAAAATAATAAAAGGCAAGGAAACAAAGCAGACATAAAATGAAACATTTATGGAACATTTGGGTATCTTTATTGTGGAAAGATTTTGCCAACCAGGGCTTTCTTCAGTCCAATACAGAAAACAACAATAGAAGATGAAGAGGAGCTTGAGGTAATCAGTCCTTCAGTCTGGAGTTGATGTGTTCAGTCCATCTATCTTAATTAAAGTGCAACATATGTATGGAGAAGTGGCTTATATACTGCAGGCACAGTAAATAAAAAACAAATTAAAGAACAATGGTCATTAACAAAATCAAAAGCACAGAAAATGAAACACAAGAAGAGTGGTGTTTACCATGTGCTACTACTGACACACACGTCAATGCCTCAGCTGTAGAGAAAAACATAGACAACTTCTTGTACTGTGTGTTTTATTACCAACATGTGAGCCTCCTTGTAGTACACAGTCATGCATCACTTAACCCTTTGAGGGTCCAAGCCGTAGATCTATGCCTTGTCCACAGGGTCCAAGAATTTTCAAATTTTTTTTCTTTTGTTATTTTTCTTATGAAATGGTAGAGAATCTTTTTCCAAAGGTAATAAAACAAAAAGTACAAAATTTTATGAAAAACTGATGAAATTACGCTCTCGCAAATTTTGCTGCATCAGCAATATTTATGCGTCAGTGATTTTGCCTACTTTGACTCCTATTTTAGACTAATTACATTATTCCAATTGACCAAGTTCTTAGCTACTTTGCTAGTATCACTTCTACTTTATCGACTGAGCAAAAGAAACTGCCCAGTCAACTATTTCAACTACCCAATAAAGTGATCAGAAATTGGCAAATTTCACACAAAGTTCAAAATGTATTCCAATTTCAAAATAGGGCCCAGAATAAACAATGCAGGAATTCCTGGCACTAAAATAACATTTCCTCTGTTTATCAGTTATGTTTCCAGGCTTTACAGATGAATTCCATTTTGATTTTTTATTCACAAAAAGGATTTTTATTCACACCACAAAACAGAAGATTTACTGTTATGTAATATTGTAATAATTGTATAAATAATATCAGCACATTTGTGAACACATATTAGACCCACTAAATGACGTGTATTGGACATGTGACATCATATGTTTACTTTTGAACATTGGGAAAAATTGAACATTTCTGCTACTTTGAGCTCAATTTCATGCTATTTTCACTACTAAAACCTATCAAAATCATCTCTATTTCTGTAATATATCTTCCATTCTGTCAAATGAGACCAAGAATCCACAAATACAACCATAAAAACCATAAGAAATACACTGCAAAGTCGCTGTTTTAATCTAAAAACAGTCACAAATTTTTTTCTCATTACCTGGAGTTTACCTGGAGTTTACCTGGAGAGAGTTCCGGGGGTCAACGCCCCCGCGGCCTGGTCTGTGACCAGGCCTCCTGGTGGATCAGAGCCTGATCAACCAGGCTGTTGCTGCTGGCTGCACGCAAACCAACGTACGAGCCACAGCCCGGCTGATCAGGAACCGACTTTAGGTGCTTGTCCAGTGCCAGCTTGAAGACTGCCAGGGGTCTGTTGGTAATCCCCCTTATGTATGCTGGGAGGCAGTTGAACAGTCTCGGGCCCCTGACACTTATTGTATGGTCTCTTAACGTGCTAGTGACACCCCTGCTTTTCATTGGGGGGATGTTGCATCGTCTGCCAAGTCTTTTGCTTTCGTAGTGAGTGATTTCGTGTGCAAGTTCGGTACTAGTCCCTCTAGGATTTTCCAGGAGTATGTAATCATGTATTCATGTATCTCTCCTGCCTGCGTTCCAGGGAATACAGGTTTAGGAACCTCAAGCGCTCCCAGTAATTGAGGTGTTTTATCTCCGTTATGCGCGCCGTGAAGGTTCTCTGTACATTTTCTAGGTCAGCAATTTCACCTGCCTTGAAAGGTGCTGTTAGTGTGCAGCAATATTCCAGCCTAGATAGAACAAGTGACCTGAAGAGTGTCATCATGGGCTTGGCCTCCCTAGTTTTGAAGGTTTTCATTATCCATCCTGTCATTTTTCTAGCAGATGCGATTGATACAATGTTATGGTCCTTGAAGGTGAGATCCTCTGACATGATCACTCCCAGGTCTTTGACGTTGGTGTTTCGCTCTATTTTGTGGCCAGAATTTGTTTTGTACTTTGATGAAGATTTAATTTCCTCGTGTTTACCATATCTGAGTAATTGAAATTTCTCATCGTTGAACTTCATATTGTTTTCTGCAGCCCACTGAAAGATTTGGTTGATGTCCGCCTGGAGCCTTGCAGTGTCTGCAATGGAAGACACTGTCATGCAGATTCGGGTGTCATCTGCAAAGGAAGACACGGTGCTGTGGCTGACATCCTTGTCTATGTCGGATATGAGGATGAGGAACAAGATGGGAGCGAGTACTGTGCCTTGTGGAACAGAGCTTTTTCACCATAGCTGCCTCGGACTTTACTCTGTTGATGACTACTCTCTGTGTTGTTAGTGAGGAAATTATAGATCCATCGACCGACTTTTCCTGTTATTCCTTTAGCACGCATTTTGTGCGCTATTATGCCATGGTCACACTTGTCGAAGGCTTTTGCAAAGTCTGTATATATTACATCTGCATTCTTTTTGTCTTCTAGTGCATTTAGGACCTTGTCGTAGTGATCCAATAGTTGAGACAGACAGGAGCGACCTGTTCTAAACCCATGTTGCCCTGGGTTGTGTAACTGATGGGTTTCTAGATGGGTGGTGATCTTGCTTCTTAGGACCCTTTCAAAGATTTTTATGATATGTCTGTTGTTTTTGGGATGTTAGTGCTATTGGTCTGTAGTTCTTTGCTGTTGCTTTACTGCCCCCTTTGTGGAGTGGGGCTATGTCTGTTGTTTTTAGTAACTGTGAGACGACCCCCATGTCCATGCTCCCTCTCCATAGGATGGAAAAGGCTCGTGATAGGGGCTTCTTGCAGTTCTTGATGAACACGGAGTTCCATGAGTCTGGCCCTGGGGCAGAGTGCATGGGCACTGCATGCTGCAAGATTTGTTTTATATGGTGCACACTACCAATAGATCCATTCTCTCATATCTAGGCCAAAATTTACTGCTCACAGTGAGCCAATGGGCCACCACTGGCCCACACATCCATCACACCCTGGTCGATCTGGCGCCTGGTAAAAATATTTATCCAATTTCCTTTCTGAGACTTCTACACTTGTTCCAGCAGTGTTTCTGATATCTTCTGGAAAGATGCTGAATAGTTTGAAGCAATGGATACTAATACAATGTTCTCTTATTGTGCTCACTGCATGCCTGCTTTCTCACTTTTTTTTTTTTTTTGCACTTCCTCCCATATCTCTCACTCCAGTATATTGTTATGGTAGGTGTGCAGATTTGGGACAAAGCCCTTGAGTACTGTCCAGGTATATGTTATCATGAATCTCTCTCTCCTCCACTCCAGTGAGTACATATTCAAGACTTGAAGGTGTTCCCAGTAGTTTAAATGCTTCATTAGATCTATGTGGACCATAAATGATCTCTGTACCTGTTCCAGTTCTGATATATCTCCTTCCCTGAATAGGGCCACTAACACTGAATAATATTCTAAATGACAGAGCACAAGCAATCTGAAGTGTCACCATTGGCATTACTTCTTTCATTTCGAAAGTTCTCATTATCCACCTCATCATCTCCCTAGCTGTTATGACCTTAGTCTTATTGTGTTCTTTGAAAGAAAGACAATCTTCTTGAATTTTGTATAAAGTGTTCATTTTGCCTTCTTCATTATTTCCATATTTAAGCAGTTGGAACTTATCACCACTGAACATCATATTGTTCTCCACTGCCCACTGGAAAATCATACACATCTGTCTGTAGCAGGAAATATCATTAGGAAGTGATCATCTTGCTTCAGATGAGAAGAGTATTTGGTGATCATTACAGTGGTGATTGTGTAGTATACATGTTGTGATTTGGTATTTCAGTATTATTCGCCTGATGACAAACAAACAAAAGTGGACATATGGTGGTCTGTTGCTGGTCCTCATCTGGTACATATTGTATGCATTGAGCACTGATATGTCCACGAGATGGATAAAAATTTCATGTACCACTTGTAACTCTTACAGACACAATCAACAAACCCATTATTTATTATTATCACACCGGCCGATTCCCACCAAGGCAGGGTGGCCCGAAAAAGAAAAACTTTCACCATCATTCACTCCATCACTGTCTTGCCAGAAGGGTGCTTTACACTACAGTTTTTAAACTGCAACATTAACACCCCTCCTTCAGAGTGCAGGCACTGTACTTCCCATCTCCAGAACTCAAGTCCGGCCTGCCGGTTTCCCTGAATCCCTTCATAAATGTTACTTTGCTCACACTCCAACAGCACGTCAAGTATTAAAAACCATTTGTCTCCATTCACTCCTATCAAACACGCTCACGCATGCCTGCTGGAAGTCCAAGCCCCTCGCACACAAAACCTCCTTTACCCCCTCCCTCCAACCCTTCCTAGGCCGACCCCTACCCCGCCTTCCTTCCACTACAGACTGATACACTCTTGAAGTCATTCTGTTTCGCTCCCATTGTCCACCAAATACACACTGGCAGTGTAATTGATCACAGCAGTGGTTCTCAGAATGGGTTCATTGCTGCTTCTGTTCACTTTTCCTGTCTCTTTCATTTCATGGTGGTGGATCGACGTCAACAATGTTATATCATGTTTGTCATGACACCAAAATGCCATGATGTCACTGGCATGAAACACCTACACCTCAGTGGTACTAATACCTGCACTGAGCCTGGGTACATTTTATGTGATCCACACACTATATCACACATGTCTGTCATGTTTACACACATGACAGTCTACCTTTGGATCGACTCAAAGACTTGTCAGTGGCAAGGTTCACTGAACTTTTGTCTGAGATAGATAAAAAAATATCCTTGATCTTGTATGGCATGACATTCCTGTCAGACCTCGTCTTGTCTGAGAAGTGTAGCATACGTAACAGCAGGATAAATCTGTTGATGGGATGAGATCACTGAAGGTCAGAGTACAAATTAGGCAGTCAGTCAACCAGTATGATGAGTACTGTTCATATACACATGTGACATAAGCATTATTGTGGCAAACAAGAGATACATCTCAGACACAGCTGTGTCCTTCCAACAGTGTAGTTATGAGCGCAGTGAAACCATGGTATTTGTCATTGTGTACTGGAAGTATCTCTTGGTTTCCTTCACAATAATTTGTATAAAGGGTTCATCAAACATAGTTAAAAGAATTCAAGTTATGTGACATCATTCCTGAGAGTACAGTTGGCCTAGATTCTGTTTTGTGTGTTGTCAAATTGACTGAGACTGGGTCAAAATGTACATCCAACTCCCAATCCCAGATGTGGTCTGGTGGTGGTTGTTGGATATTAGCAGCTGGTTGTGGTGGTTGTGCTGGGGTGGTGGACGCAGCCATGGGTCAATGGGGCGTGGGGTGGTGGACGCAGCCATGGGTCAATGGGGCGTGGGGTGGTGGACGCAGCCATGGGTCAATGGGGGGTGGAGTGTATGACATGGTTCCCAGCCTGTGGAATCATTGGCCCCCAAAAGAGTCCTCAAGGAAAATGATAGATGTAAATTCAATCAATTTGAAGCTCCATGATGAAGTGGTTACAGCACTGTTCCTGCTACTCACTTGGAGCTATTAGTTCACTTTATGAGACTTTCACTGTAACTCTTCATTAGACCAAATAGATAAAGCAAAGGGTAAATAAATAATATTAACTTACACTGGTTTTCTTCCTATGGGAGAGTCCTGGTGGGCTGGATTATACACAGGGATTGAAACATCATAGCCCCGGCGGTAGGTGAGGGAAGAAAAGCCTCCACCAGCAACAATCACCTTGCCACGCTGCAAGCTGAGTGTGGTATCAAACACGGGTGCAGTTCCTGGCAACATGTTGAACACAAGGTGGTTCTCACCCTCTGACCAGCTGTGGAATATAACAAAATATTGCATCACATGGCTATATGGATGCTGTAGTTAATAAACTGTGTCAGTTTGTTACTTTAAAAAATAATATCACTAGGGAAAGGTTAACCCTTGAAGGGTCGACAGGCCCTCTCCCAGACTTGTTCTCAGGGTTGACAAATTTTCAAAAAAAGAAAAAATTATTTTTTCTTATGGAAAGATAGAGAATCTTTTCCCGATCATAATGACACCAAAAGTATAAAATTTGATGGAAAACTTATGGAATTATGCTCTCACGAAGTTAGCGGTCTCGACGATGTTTACGCATCGGCGATTTTGCCCACTTTGAGCCCTATTTTTGGCCAATTACAGTGTACTAGCCGACAAAAATCATAACTATTTTGCTAAAACTCCATTTTTTCTATCAAATGAGTACAAGAAACCACCCATTTACCAATTTCGACTATCCAATAAAGTGGTCAGAATTTAGCAATTTTGCCAATTTCACACAAATTTCAAAAGATGCCAATTTCCAAATTGGGTCCAGAATAAACAAGAAAGACATTCCTGGCACTAAAATAACATTTCCTCTGTTCATTTGTCACATCCCCATGCCTCTTTTACATTCTTATGCTTTCCACTCTAAATTTTTATTCTCACAAAAAATAGATTTATTGTTATGCAGACTACTGCATTAGTGTAGAAATGGTATAAATAATATTGGTGCACTTGTGAAAGAACATTAGACTCACCAGTTGACGTGTATTGGTCACGTAGCATGATTTGTTTACTTCTGAACTTTGGCAAAAATCGAAGAGTTATGCTACTTTGAGCTCAATTTCAAGGTACTTTTCATTGTAAAACCAATCTAAATTGTCTCAATTTCTGTAATGTGTCTTCCATTCTATAAAATGAGACCAGGAAAACTAGAATACCATCATAAATACCACACAAAAATACAGTGCAAAGTAGCTGTTTTAAACCAAAAACACTAACAGTTTTTTTTTTTCTCATTATGCACTGTGTGCTGCAGGATCTTTTTTATACTGCACACACTGACCACATAGACCTATTCTTTCATATGTAGGAATACCAGCTTTCTCTCACTAGATTTGAGGGCGCTAGAATTTAGGCGTATTAGTACGTCAAAAACCCTGAAAGGGTTAAACAGAGCAGTTTTTAACCAAATTTTTATATATGATGAAAATTTGACATTAGTCTAAAACACTTTATTTTTTGTATGACACAAGCCATTTCCCACCAAGTGGCCCAGAAAAAGAAAATACAAAGTATAAAAAATACAAATTTCAAATGACCCCCTGAAATGCAACATCCCTGCTCATCCTTCAGAAAGCAGTCACTGTACTACCCACCTCCACTCATCCTTCAGAAAGCAGTCATTGTACTTCCCACCTCCATTACTCCTTCAGAACTCCAGAATTCCTTCATAATGTTATCCTGCTGATACTCCAACAGCATGGAAAATTCTAAAAACTACATGTCTCTACTTACTCTGCTCTAATATGCCGACACAAGAATGGTGAAGGCTCAATTCCCCATCATTCAACAACCTTCACATCATCCCTCCAACCTTTACACCATCCTCCAACCCTCAGTGACTCTATCCCTCCAACCTTCACTCCATCCCTCCAACCTTCACACTATCCCTCCAACCTTCACACCATCCCTCCAACCTTCACACCATCCCTCTAACCTTCACACCATCCCTCCAGCCTTCACTCCATCCCTCCAACCTTCACACCATCCCTCTAACCTTCACACCATCCCTCCAACCTTCACACCATCCCTCCAGCCTTCACTCCATCCCTCCAATCCTTTCTGGAATGTTTCTTATACTTGTCAACATCTGATTGATACATCTCCTTGGAATACTTTTCAAGATCCTTCCTTTCTAAGTGACTTAACCATGTCAGCAACCATTCCTCTGCTCTGTGAATTATATCTTTCATACACGTACACTCTCTTCTGATTTGCGCGCTCCTTAACCCTTTGACTCTCCGTCATGTAGAACGTCACTGAGTAGTTCTACGTCATAAACTCAACTCACTCAGATAAGCCATGAGTAGTAAATTTTGGCCTAGATATGAGAGAATGGGTCTATGTGGTGAGTGTGCACAGTATAAAAAAAAAAACATGCACCTTGCTGTGCATGATGGGAAAACAAAATTGTGACAGTGTGTACGACTCAAAATAGCAACACTGAGGTGCTTCTGAAGATGATTTTTACAGTTTTATTGGCTGCTTCCTGGAATCATTTGATTGATTGGAAGACCTATTACTGAAATAAAGATGATTTTGATTGGTTTCAAGAATGGAAGCAGCTTGAAACTGAGTTCAGAATAGTGGAAATATTCAAGTTTTGTTGATATTCCAGAGGACAGTTAAGTCCACCTACAACCCACAGTTTGTTTTATGGGTTTTAATAGGTTTGATTCAATTGCTGGGACACTGTAAACTAAGAACAATCTGGGGGGGGGGTAATCTTGGGGGGGGGGGGTAAACTTGGGCAGTGAAAGTTTCATTTTGAGCATCTGGACAGTGAATGGGTTAAGAAAATAAAAGAAAACTTAGATGGGTATGTATACATTTACATCTACATGCATGTGTACAAGTAGATGTAGCAAGAATATATATATATTTTTTTCACATATCAGCTGTCTCCCACCGAGACAGGGTCACCCAAAAAAGACACTTTCACCATCATTCACACATAATCGCTGTCTTTGCAGAGGTGCCCAGATATGACAGTTCAGATATCACTCCAAACAGCCAATATCCCAAACCCTTCCTTTAACCCTTTTACTGTCGGTGCTGTAATATTACGGCTTGCAAGCCAGTGTTGGTGCTGTAATATTACACCAAAATTCTAGCGGCTTCCAATCTTACAGAAGAAAGCTGGTAGGCCTACATAAAAAAAAAATTCCTGCAACACACAGTGCATAATGAGAAAAAAAATCTCTGACTGTGTCTTTGGTTTAAAACAGTGAATTTGCAGTGTATTTTTGTATGGTATTTATGGGTGTATTCTTGTTTTCTTGGTCTCATTTGATAGAATGGAAGATATTTTACAGAAATAGAGATGATTTTGATTGGGTTCACGATGAAAAGTACCTTGAAATCGAGCTCAAAGTAGCAGAAATGTTCAATTTTTGCCGATGCTCAAGAGCAAACAAATGACGTCATCGTCCAATACGTGTCCAACTGGCCAGTCTAATACGCAGATGGGTTGACATTATTTATACAATTATTACAATAATGCAGTAGTCTGTATAACAGTAAATCTTCTATTTTTTGTGTGAATAAAAATTCAAAATGGAAAGCAAAAGCAATATAAGAGGGGCCTGGAGGCTTGGCTAATGAACAGAGAAAATGTTATTTTAATGCCAGGAATGTCTGCATTGTTTATTCTGGACCCTTTTTTGAAATTGGCATTTTTTGAAATTTGTGTGAAATTGGCCAAATTGTCAATTTCTAACCACTTTATTGGGCAGTTGATATCAGTAAATGGGCAGATTCTTGTACTCAGTCAATAGAACAAATGGAGTTCTAGTGAAATAGGCATGAGTTTAGTCGACTGGAACAATGGAACTGGCCCAAAAACAGGGCTCAAAGTGGGCAAAATCACCGATGCATAAACATCGCCGAGACTGCTAACTTTGCGAGAGCATAATTCCGTAAGTTTTCCATCAAATTTCGTACTTTTGGTGTCATTGCCATTGGGAAAAGATTCTCTATGATTTCACGAGAAAAAATCATTTTATTTTTTAAACTTTTCAACACTGAGAGCAAGTCTGTGAGCAGGGGTCTCGACAGTGAAAGGGTTAACCCTTTAAGTGTTGAGACCCCTGCTTGCAAAGTTGCTCACAGTATCGAAGAATTTAAAAGAAAAAATTCTTATGAAATAATAGAGAATTTTTTTCCAAAAGTAATGAAACCAAAAGTTTGAAATTTTATAAAAAAGAACTTATGGAATTACGCCCTCGTGAATTTAGCATCAGTGATTTTGCCCACCTTTAGCCATATTTTGGGCCAATTCCTTTGTTCCACTTGACAAAACTCATAACTCTTTCACTAGAACTCCTTTTATTTGTATCAGTTAAGTATAAGAAACTGCCCATTTACCTATTTCAACTACACAAAAAAATGATCAGAAATTACTAATCTGGCCAATTTCAAACAAAATTCAAGAAAGGCTAATTTCAAAATAGGGGCCAGAATGAACAATGCAGACATTCCTTGCACTAAAATAACATTTTCTATGTTCATTAGCCATGGCTCAAGGCACCTCTTATATTATGCATGTTATTCATTTTGAATTTTTATTCACACAAAATATCGATGATTTACTGTTATTCAGACTACAGTGGACCCCCGCATAACGATATTAATCCGTTCATGAGAGCTCATTGTTATGCGAAATTATCGTTACGCGAATGAATTTTCCCCATAAGAAATAATGGAAATCAAATTAATCCGTGCAAGACACCCAAAAGTATGAAAAAAATTTTTTTACCACATGAAATATACATTTTCCTACACACGAAGAGAAGGATACATGCACAATAGTAGAGTAGTACATGCACAGTATATATTGTGCATGTACTACTCTACTAAATGAAGAATAAATGACACTTATCTTTATTGAAGATGCAGCAATGACTGATGAGACACTGTGTCCTGGGAGTGCCTTTTCCTCCTGAGTACTGTAGGTCCTGTTTGGCATTTTCTTCCAGAACATGCCTTATCACACTGTGTATGCCACTACGACTCTTAAATCTCTCAAACCAACCTTTGCTGGCTTTAAATTCACCAATATGAGCACTAGTTCCAGGCGTTTTTCCCTGTTCACCTGGGTGTTTGTCGACTGGCGTGGGTTGCATCCTGGGAGACAAGATTAAGGACCCCAATGGAAATAAGTTAGACAGTCTTCGATGACACTGACTTTTTTGGGTTATCCTGGGTGGCTAACCCTCTGGGGTTAATTGTTTCTTGGTATTCTCAATAAGCCACACCAACAACGGTGCTACAGCAGCAGCAGCAGCTGACAGTGCTACAGCAGCAGCAGCTGACAGTGCTACAGCAGCAGCAGCAGCTGACAGTGCTACAGCAGCAGCAGCAGCAGCTGACAGTGCTACAGCAGCAGCAGCAGCAGCTGACAGTGCTACAGCAGCAGCAGCAGCAGCTGACAGTGCTACAGCAGCAGCTGACTGTGCTACAGCAGCAGCTGACAGTGCTACAGCAGCAGCAGACGATGCTACAGCAGCAGCAGCTGATGGTGGTACAGCAGCAGCAGCAGCAGCTGACAGTGCTACAGCAGCAGCAGCAGCTAACAGTGCAGCAGCAGCAGCAGCTGACAGTGCTACAGCAGCAGCAGACAATGCTACAGCAACAGCAGACGGTACTACAACAGCAGCAGCAGCTGACGGTGGTACAGCAGCAGCAGCTGATGGTGGTACAGCAGCAGCAGCAGCTGATGGTGCTACAGCAGCAGCAGCAGCTGACAGTGCTACAGCAGCAGCAGCAGCTGACAGTGCTACAGCAGCAGCAGCAGCTGACAGTGCAGCAGCAGCAGCAGCAGCTGATGGTGGTACAGCAGCAGCAGAAGCTGACAGTGCTACAGCAGCAGCAGCAGCTGACAGTGCTACAGCAGCAGCAGCATCAGCAGTTGACCATGGTACCACAGTATTTCGATAATATTTCTCACCCTTTTTACCACAGGGTTGGCACTAGAAGCTTTCTTGGGGCCCATGGTCACTTATTTTGCAGATAAAATCACCAAAAACACTGTAATAATACGAAATGTTACGATTGTATGCTTGGATGTTACCGCGGAGGCTGGCTTGTAAACAATGCCACTGGCGGAACATGTGAGGCTGACTCAGGCCGCACATTAGACGCGTCTCGGACGAATAGTGTTGAGCGGGTTTTTTAGCGGTATGCGAGGCAAAATCTTAGCGATAAAATGTATCGGTATGTGGATTTAACGTTATGTGATGCCAACAGTATGCGGGGGTCCACTGTACTGCATAATTGTAATAATTGTGTAAATAATATCAGCACATTTGTGAATGCATATTAAACCCACCAGATGATGCGTATTGGATACATGACGTGATTTCTTGAACAACAAAAACCAAACAGTTCTGCTACTATGAGCTAAATTTTAAGCTACTTTTAGTCGTAAACCATTCAAAATCACATCTATTTCTGAAATATATCTTCCATTCAATCAAACGAGACCAGGAAAACGAGAATACAACCATAAATACAATACAAAAATACACCGCAAAACCGCTGTTTTAATCCGTAAACGGTCCATACATATACGTGTATATATGTTCTTACCGCTAGTGCCCCAAACGTATATAAACATTTTATTTTTCCTGCCTTCAAATATGGCACGACTGGCCTGAGATGCCTTGTAAGCATAGAATGGGTCATAACAGTCAGTGTGCACTGTATTAAAAAAAACTGGGACCACTTAGTACCTTGTGGGAGCACCAGTTCAAATGAGCACCAGCCAGAGCAAACAGCATGGCAAACACCTGGGATTTACTGATTTCATGTAGTATTAACTCTCCCATTTTAAGAGGGAAGTGATTTTGACCCCGAGTTTAGTGGCTTTGAGGTGGATGTGGCCATAAGTGGTCGAGGAAATATTAAAAAACCTCGATAATAACCTATGCGCAACATTTGTGCAACACCCTTTCAGAATGTCTTACAACCTATGCCCAAAGTAAAGAGAAACAATTCTGGAACGTAATACGTGTTCAGCAGGCTGGCTGACTGGCTGATTGATTGGCTGGCTCGCTGGCTGGCTGGCTGGCTGGCTGGTTGGCTGGTTGGCTGGCTGGCTGGCTGGCTGGCTGGCTGGCCGGGCTGGCTGGCTGGCCGGTTGGCTGGCTGGCCGGCTGGCTGGCTGGCTGGCTGGCTGGCTGGCTGGCTGCTGGCAGCCTTGCTCTATTTGTTTGTCTATGTCTATCTCTGTCTCCCTGTCTCTGTGTTTGTCTGTCTCTGTCTATCTCTTTCTATCTGTCTCTCTCACAGGTACACATAAATACACCTACCATCCGACTTACGACCTGCTCGACATACGTCCACTCGACTTACGACTGTGCATCTGGCAGCTGGGCTGGGCCGGCTGATGCACACCACTGTACAATATTTGACAATACTCGCGGCGGCAATGTGTCATGTAGGCAGCATCAGTTTGAGAAACCCTGCCCTATCAGCAGCATCATACTGTATTAACTGTACTAACTGGACAGTAAATTTCACCATGGGCCCCTAAGATGAAGTCTGAATCTTGCACTGGAGATTGTGGCAAGAAAGGCTCTTACTCTCGAACTCTCTACAGTAGGGCCCCACTTATACAGCAGGTTAGGTTCCAGGCTACCGCCATAATGCGGAAACCGCTGTAAAGTGAAACACCCTTTTTTTCACTTATAAATGCATACAAACACTAGATAACAAGTTTACACTTACATATGTTAAGTTAGCAATAGAACCAGGCATCAAAAAACTTACTTTAGCATCCCAGAGCGATAAAATGTATATACAGTTTACTCATTACTTACCTTAAAATATTTGTAGTCTTAATGTAGGGTCAGGAGTAAGTAAATGAGATAAAACGAATAAATGAGAGAGAGAAAGAATGAGTGCATGAGAGAGGACAGGCGCCGAGTTATGTAAACAAACCAGGCGAACGTAAGTTTTGTAAACAAAAAAAGTGTACACGTCTGGTTTGTGTACAAGTTACATTGTGTACAAGTTGTCTCTACATTGATACGGTAGAATAAATAAAGAAGAACACTCCCATTCTCATGTAACATCATTTTGAGAAGAAATAACACTCTGAGTGAAGGCAATGGAAATAAGTCACTCTGACTTTTTTGGGTTATCCTGGGTTCTCTACACATATGTTGTTATGTATGATAATCTATGTAACTGTATTTGTGTATACCTGAATAAACTTACATACATACGAAAGGAATAATTTTCTACAGTTACCCCCAGTAACACATTTTCTCTTATGTTAGATTAGAGAAAATGTTATCCTTAGCATCACTTGTACAAGTAACCTGGCTACCACATCTCATATTTATGTTTATTTATTCTATTGTGGGGTGTATTTATCGTCTTTTTATGTCATGTATCGTGTTTATTATATAATTTTGAAAAAAATATCATGGATGGATTAATGAAAATGTGTATATTAACGTAATATACGACATTTAATGAGACTCGGTGATTATTGTTATTATTATTATTTCTAATATGGTGTCACTTGTGCAAGTCGTCTGCTACCACATCTCACATTTATGTTCATTTATTCTACTGTGGGGTGTATTTATCATATTTATATGTTATGCATCGTGTTTATTATATAATTTTGAAAAAATATCAATGATGGATTAATGAAAATGTGTATATTAACGTAATATACGACATTTAAATGAGACTTGATGATTATTATTATCATTACTAATATGACGTCTGGAGACACAAGACACTCTTACTGATTTTAATGTGTACCTGCATGCCAGCACAGTGTGTAAGTTTATTTAGGTACAGGTATACATAAGTATAATTATCAGAGTATATATAAAATATGAAATAACTTTTAAAAACACTTGAAATTTTGGAGTTTCCAGACAAAATGGAGAGACTTAGTGCTTACAGATCTCACAGAGAATGTAAACAAACTGGGTGGGACCCGGTGGCCGTATTAGAAAGTCAGGTGGGGGGAGCCGTATATCGAGTTTTGGTCATAATTTGACATGACCGTATTAGAGGAACACTGTAAAGCGAAACGCCGTAAAGCGGGGCCCTACTGTATTTGTTTTCACTGTTGCACATAAACCTGTATGTATCTGTCTGCCTGTATATGTGTCTGTATCTGTGTGTCTGTTTATCTGTAACGCTGTAAAGCGGGGCCCTACTGTATTTGTTTTCACTGTTGCACATAAACCTGTATGTATCTGTCTGCCTGTATATCTGTCTGTATCTGTGTGTGTCTGTTTATCTGTCTGTCTACTAGCATGTCTGTCTTTCTGTCTACCTGTGTGTCTTTCTGTCTACCTGTGTGTCTTTATGTCTACCTGTGTGCCTTTCTGTCTACCTGTGTCTGTCTTTCTGTCTACCTGTGTGTCTTTCTGTCTACCTGTGTCTGGCTATATGTCTACCTGTGTCTGGCTATATGTCTACCTGTGTCTGTCTGTGTCTACCTGTGTGTCTGTCTTTCTGTCTACCTGTGTGTCTGTCTTTGTCTGCTTGTCTGTCTCAAAGCCACTCATTAAGAGTGTACTTGGTCTTGAAGTTGCCATATTAATAATGATAATAACAATAATAATCACTGAGGTGCATTAAATGTGTATAAAATGTTAATATAGACATTTTGCTTAATCCATCTATGATTTTTTTTCAAAATTATATAATAAACATGCTACATAACATATAAATTAACAAATATGAGATGTTTTTCTGGTCGGCTTGACAGTGAACAGGAATCATTCGTGTCGGGGCTGGTAACAACAACAACAACAACAACAACGTTTGTTTACATAACTCGTGAACATTCTACATTCTCATTCTCTCTCTCATTTATTCATTTAATCTTGTTTACTCACCTCTCACTCTACATTAAAACTACAGATATTTTAAGGTAAGTAATGAGTGGACACGATTATTATATTATAGCTTAATAATATTAATATTAGTACATATGTATTATTGTAATAATAATGATTATTAATATTATTATTAATTTAGGGCACTGGAGCACAGATCCACTGTATAGCACTTTGTCTGGAATTTTTGGGTTATCCTAGGTAATTTATAATATGTATGATAATTTATAATATGTATGATAAGTCACTCTGTTTCGCTCCATTCTGTAGAGAGAATGGAGCGAAACAGAGTGACTTCAAGAGTGTATCAGTCTGCAGAGGAAGGAAGGCGGGGTAGGGGTAGGCCTAGGAAAGGTTGGAGGGAGGGGGTAAAGGAGGTTTTGTGTGCGAGGGGCTTGGACTTCCAGCAGGCATGCGTGAGCATGTTTGATAGGAGTGAATGAGACAAATGGTTTTTAATACTTGACGTGCTGTTGGAGTGTGAGCAAAGTAACATTTATGAAGGGGTTCAGGGAAACCGGCAGGCCGGACTTGAGTCCTGGAGATGGGAAGTACAGTGCCTGCACTCTGAAGGAGGGGTGTTAATGTTGCAGTTTAAAAACTGTAGTGTAAAGCACCCTTCTGGCAAGACAGTGATGGAGTGAATGATGGTGAAAGTTTTTCTTTTTTGGGCCACCCCGCCTTGGTGGGAATCGGCCAGTGTGATAATAATAATAAAAATGATAACTTGACTTATGTGTACCTGTGAGAGAGAGAGAGAGAGAGAGAGAGAGAGAGAGAGAGAGAGAGAGAGAGAGAGAGAGATACAGAGAGAGAGATACAGAGAGAGAGATGCAAAGAGACAGCCACATTCGGTCAGCCAGTCAGCCAACTACCCACCCACCCATCCAGCCACCCACCCATCATCCAGCCACCCACCCATCATCCAGCCACCCACCCACCAACCCACTCATCCAGCTACCCACCCATCCAGCCACCCATCCATCATCCAGCCAGCCACCCACCCACCCAACCAGCCACCCATCCAGCCACCCACCCACCCATTCAGCCACCCACCCACCCATCCAGCCACCCACCCACCCACCCAGCCACCCACCCACCCACCCAGCCACCCACCCACCTGGCCACCCACCCATCCAGCCAGCCAGCCACCCACCTGGCCAACCACAGACCCGGCCACTCAGCCAGCCAGCCAGATACGTATTACACATGTTCCAGAGTTGTTTCACTTTACTTAGGGTATAGGTTATACAACATTCTGGCAGGATGACACTACCAGTGGTATTCTCCCATTCCACTGTGTCGACAATACATAAAGATAATAATAACATATGATACCGTATGCGATGTAAAATTTACAATACATATCACTACCATGTATACATTATATACAGTACATAAATAATTAAAATACAACAATAGAAGTAAATTATGGTAAAAAGAATGAAATAATGATTGTACATTACATAACAGTACTATGTAGGTAGTTTATATAGGAAAGTTTTGACATTATGCCCTATCCAATATGTCGGGAATTTTCAAAGGTTTGACTTACGTCCATTTCGACTT
This sequence comes from Cherax quadricarinatus, assembly GCF_038502225.1. Classification (NCBI taxonomy): domain Eukaryota; kingdom Metazoa; phylum Arthropoda; class Malacostraca; order Decapoda; family Parastacidae; genus Cherax; species Cherax quadricarinatus. The sequence goes on from NW_027195596.1 coordinate 25,324, forward strand.
ACGACCGGTTGGTCGGAACCAAGCTTGGTCGTAAGTCGGATGGTAGGTGTACACATATACATAGTGTAAATTACCTAGGATAACCCAAAAAATCCAGACAAAGTGCTATACTCTGCTTGAAGATGTGAGTAAAGGTGATGACGCAGTCTTGTGGCTCTCTCTGAGACAGAGCTAAATGAACAGACAGATAGACAGGGAGCTTGACAGACAGACAAACAGACAGACAAACATGTTTGTGTACCAGTGAAAACAAAGTGAGGGCCGATGCTCATCAAATGTCACCTCTAATCTTATCAAGTTTTATCACCGCACCCTAGCGTATGCTCATCAAATGTGAGCTGTTATCTAATGTTATCTTATCAAGTCACTGGTCAGGGGTGGACTGAGGCTTGTTTTTCCTGCTTTGAGGGAACTTATTATTATTATTATTATTATTATTATTTACTTCTTCGTCGTCGTCATCGTCTTCTTCTTCTTCTTCTTATTATTATTATTATTATTATTATTATTATTATTATTATTATATACTTCCACATATCCAAAACATTGCTGGGACATATAAATAATTTGTATATATTCCAGGACAATAGTAAATGACCAAGGCAGGTGTAAATGTCCACCTGTCTGTGTTTGTGACAATTTGAGTACAATTTCAGTACCTATTACCAGTGTCAGAACAAAGATTGGTTATGAAATGACAAGAACTACTATAAATTGTAATTAGCAGAACATAAAATAATATAAAAAATACAAAAAAAGGTACAGTGGAACCTCAATTATCGAACTGCTCCCGACTCAACCAATTATGTAAGTGTATTTTTGTAAGTGCTTTTAGAAGTGTATTTTTGAGGGTCTGAAAGGAACTAACCTAATTTACATTATTCCTGATGGGAATAAATTTGTTCGGTAACGGCACTTGAACAGCCATCTGGAATGAAGAAAGTTCGATATTTGAGGTTCCACTGTATATCGGCAACACTTCTGCAAGCGGCAGGACTCAATGTTGCCGTCACATGAGCATCCAGTGCCAACCTATCAACCTCATATCTCTGTAAGTACTGACCCTAATTTTTTTTATCCTATAATACTTAGAGAAATGTTCTCTTTATTTTCATTAAAAATAACGATTTTTTTATTTTTCAAAATATTCGGGGCATTGGGGTAGTGGTTCGTACATGTACGTTTGGGCCGTTTACAGGTTAAACTAAAAACAGTCGCAATTTTTTTCTCATTATACAATGAGGTGTGGCAGGATGTTTTTATACTGTGCACACTGACCATGCAGACCTGTTCTCTCATGTGTAGGCCTACCAGCTTTCTCCTGCAAAATTTGAACTCTCAAGAATTTTGGCACTGTATTATGGGACTGACACTGGCTTCAAAGCTGTACTATTACAGCACCGACACCAAAGGGATTAAAGTGCAGGCACTGTACTTCCCACCTCCAGGACTCAAGTCTGGCTAACTGCTTTCCCTGAATCCCTTCACAAAATATTTCCCTGCTCACACTCCAACAGCTTGTCAGGTCCCAAAAACCATTCAACTCCATTAACTCCTATCTAACATGCTCACAAATGCCTGCTGCATGTCCACACACACTAAAGCTCATTTACCCCCTCCTTCCATCTTTTCCTAGGATGACCCCATACCCCTTCCCCCTTCCACTATACATTTAAAGAAATTCTAAGTCAACCTATTTTGCTCCATCCTCTCTAAATGACCAAACCACCTCAACAACCCCTCTTCATTCCTCTAATATTTTTAGTAACTCCACATCTCCTAATTTCACACTACGAATTCTGTGCATAATATTTACACCACACATTGCCCTTAGACATGACATCTCCACTGTCTCTAGGCTCCTCCTTGCTGCAGCATTTGCAACCCATGCTTCACACCCATATAAGTGTGTTGGTACCACTATATTCTCCTGCATTCCCTTCTTTGCCTCCATGGATAATTTTTTTTTTTTTGCCACAGGTACCTCAATGCACTACTCACATTTTTTTTCTTTCATCAATTCTATGGTTAACCTCATCAGTCATAAACCTATTTGCTGACAAGTCAATTCCCAAATATCTGAACATATTCACTTCTTCCACACTCCCTCCCTCCAATGTAATATCCAGTTTTTCTTACCTAACTTGTTTGCTACCCTCATCACCTTACTCTTACCTATGTTCACTTTCAACTTTCTTTACACACCCTCCCAAGCTCGTCAACTAACCTTTGCAACTTCTCTTTAGAATCTTCTAAAAGCACAGTATCATCAGTAAAAGGTAACTGTGTGAACTCCCATTCTGTGTTTGATTCCTCATAATTTAATCCCACCCCTCTCCCCAACACATAAGTATTTACTTCTTTTACAATCTCATCTATAAATATATTAAACAACCATGGTAACATTACACATCCCTGTCTAAGACCTACTTTTACCGGGAAGTAGTCTCCCTCTCTCCTACACACCCTAACCTGAGCCTCGCTATCCTCATAAAAATCTTTACAACATTTAGTAACTTACTACCTATTCCATACACTTGCAGCATCTGCCACATTGCTCCCCTATCCACCCTATCATATGACTTTTCTAAATACATAAATGCAATGAAAACTTCCCTACCTTCATCTAAATATTGTTCACTTATGGGCTTCAATGTAAACACTTGATCTACACATTCCCTACCCATTCCCAAGCCTCCTTGTTCATCTGCAATCCTGCTCTCTGTCTTACCTCTAATTCTTTCCATAATAACCGTACAGCAGGGCCCCGCTTTACGGCGTTTCACTTTACGGCGTTCCGCTAATACAGTCATTTCAGATTATGACCAAAACTCGCTATACAGCTCCCCCCACCTGACTTTCTAATACGGTCACTGCGCCCCACCCTGTTTGTTTACATTCTTCGTGAGCTCAGTAAGCACTAAGTCTCTCCATTTTGTCTGGAAACTCCAAAATTTCAAATGTTTTCAAAAGTTATTTCATATTTTATATATACTCTGATAATTACACTTATGTATACCTGTACTTAAATAAACTTACAAACTGTGCTGGCATGCAGGTACACATTAAAATCAGTAAGAGTGTCTTATGTCTCCAGACGTCATATTAGTAATGATAATAATAATCATCGAGTCTCATTTAAATGTCGTATATAACGTTACATACACATTTTCATTAATCCATCTATGATATTTTTTCAAAATTATATAATAAACACGATACATAACATAAAAAGATGATAGATACACCCCACAATAGAATAAATAAACATAAATATGAGATGTGGGAGCAGACGACTTGCACAAGTGACGCCATATTAGAAATGATAATGATAATGATAATGATAATAATAATAATAATAATAATAATAATAATCACCGAGTCTCATTAAATGTTGTATATTACGTTAATATACACATTTTCATTAATCCATCCATGATATTTTTTTCAAAATTATATAATAAACACGATACATAACATAAAAAGATGATAAATACACCCCACAATAGAATAAATAAACATAAATATGAGATGTGGTAGCCAGATAACTTGTACAAGTGATGCCAAGAATAACATTTTCTCTAATCTAACATAAGAGAAAATGTGTTACTGGGGGTAACTGTCGAAAATTATTCCTTTCGTATGTATGTAAGTTTATTCAGGCATACACAAATACAGTTACATAGATTATCATACATAACAACATATGTGTAGAGAACCCAGGATAACCCAAAAAAGTCAGAGTGACTTATTTCCATTGCCTTCACTCAGAGTATCATTTCTTCTCAAAATGATGTTACATGAGAATGGGAGTGTTCTTCTTTATTTATTCTACCATATCAATGTAGAGACAACCTGTACACAATGTAACTTGTACACAAACCAGACGTTTACACTTTGTTTACAAAACTTACCTTCGCCTGGTTTGTTTACATAACTCTGCGCCTGTACTCTCTCATGCACTCATTCTTTCTCTCTCTCATTTATTCGTTTTATCTCATTTACTTACTCCTGACCCTACATTAAGACTACAAATATTTTAAGGTAAGTAATGAGTGAACTGTATATACATTTTCTCGCTCTGGGATGCTTAAATGCAATAGAATATTATGTGTAGGAGGGTTGGCCTGGTATGGTAGCCCGGCTGACTACCATACCACACTTGATTTTTTACAATAAATACTACTCATCTCACCCTATATTTTAAGGTAAGTAATGAGTGAACTGTATACAGTGGACCCCCGCTTAACGATCACCTCCAAATGCGACCAATTATGTAAGTGTATTTATGTAAGTGCGTTTGTACGTGTATGTTTGGGGGTCTGAAATGGACTAATCTACTTCACAATATTCCTTATGGGAAAAAATTCGGTCAGTACTGGCACCTAAACATACTACTGGAATGAAAAAAGTTCGTTAACCGGGGGTCCACTGTATACATTTTATCGCTCTGGGATGCTTAAATATCATAGAATTGTATGTGTGGGTGGGGTGGCCTGGTATGGTAGCCTGGCTGACTATCATACATACCACACTTGATTTCTTACAATAAATAGTACTTGTCTCACCCTAGATTAAGACTATAAATATTTTAAGGTAAGTACGTAATGAGTGCACTATGTGTGTATTATTTTTTTTTTTTTTATTATCACACCGGCCGATTCCCACCAAGGCAGGGTGGCCCGAAAAAGAAAAACTTTCACCATCATTCACTCCATCACTGTCTTGCCAGAAGGGTGCTTTACACTACAGTTTTTAAACTGCAACATTAACACCCCTCCTTCAGAGTGCAGGCACTGTACTTCCCATCTCCAGGACTCAAGTCCGGCCTGCCGGTTTCCCTGAATCCCTTCATAAATGTTACTTTGCTCACACTCCAACAGCACGTCAAGTATTAAAAACCATTTGTCTCCATTCACTCCTATCAAACACGCTCACGCATGCCTGCTGGAAGTCCAAGCCCCTCGCACACAAAACCTCCTTTACCCCCTCCCTCCAACCCTTCCTAGGCCGACCCCTACCCCGCCTTCCTTCCACTACAGACTGATACACTCTTGAAGTCATTCTGTTTCGCTCCATTCTCTCTACATGTCCGAACCACCTCAACAACCCTTCCTCAGCCCTCTGGACAACAGTTTTGGTAATCCCGCACCTCCTCCTAACTTCCAAACTACGAATTCTCTGCATTATATTCACACCACACATTGCCCTCAGACATGACATCTCCACTGCCTCCAGCCTTCTCCTCGCTGCAATATTCATCACCCACGCTTCACACCCATATAAGAGCGTTGGTAAAACTATACTCTCATACATTCCCCTCTTTGCCTCCAAGGACAAAGTTCTTTGTCTCCACAGACTCCTAAGTGCACCACTCACTCTTTTTCCCTCATCAATTCTATGATTCACCTCATCTTTCATAGACCCATCCGCTGACACGTCCACTCCCAAATATCTGAATACGTTCACCTCCTCCATACTCTCTCCCTCCAATCTGATATTCAATCTTTCATCACCTAATCTTTTTGTTATCCTCATAACCTTACTCTTTCCTGTATTCACCTTTAATTTTCTTCTTTTGCACACCCTACCAAATTCATCCACCAATCTCTGCAACTTCTCTTCAGAATCTCCCAAGAGCACAGTGTCATCAGCAAAGAGCAGCTGTGACAACTCCCACTTTGTGTGTGATTCTTTATCTTTTAACTCCACGCCTCTTGCCAAGACCCTCGCATTTACTTCTCTTACAACCCCATCTATAAATATATTAAACAACAACGGTGACATCAGACATCCTTGTCTAAGGCCTACTTTTACTGGGAAAAAATTTCCCTCTTTCCTACATACTCTAACTTGAGCCTCACTATCCTCGTAAAAACTCTTCACTGCTTTCAGTAACCTACCTCCTACACCATACACTTGCAACATCTGCCACATTGCCCCCCTATCCACCCTGTCATACGCCTTTTCCAAATCCATAAATGCCACAAAGACCTCTTTAGCCTTATCTAAATACTGTTCACTTATATGTTTCACTGTAAACACCTGGTCCACACACCCCCTACCTTTCCTAAAGCCTCCTTGTTCATCTGCTATCCTATTCTCCGTCTTACTCTTAATTCTTTCAATTATAACTCTACCATACACTTTACCAGGTACACTCAACAGACTTATCCCCCTATAATTTTTGCACTCTCTTTTATCCCCTTTGCCTTTATACAAAGGAACTATGCATGCTCTCTGCCAATCCCTAGGTACCTTACCCTCTTCCATACATTTATTAAATAATTGCACCAACCACTCCAAAACTATATCCCCACCTGCTTTTAACATTTCTATCTTTATCCCATCAATCCCGGCTGCCTTACCCCCTTTCATTTTACCTACTGCCTCACGAACTTCCCCCACACTCACAACTGGCTCTTCCTCACTCCTACAAGATGTTATTCCTCCTTGCCCTATACACGAAATCACAACTTCCCTATCTTCATCAACATTTAACAATTCCTCAAAATATTCCTTCCATCTTCCCAATACCTCCAACTCTCCATTTAATAACTCTCCTCTCCTATTTTTAACTGACAAATCCATTTGTTCTCTAGGCTTTCTTAACTTGTTAATCTCACTCCAAAACTTTTTCTTATTTTCAACAAAATTTGTTGATAACATCTCACCCACTCTCTCATTTGCTCTCTTTTTACATTGCTTCACCACTCTCTTAACTTCTCTCTTTTTCTCCACATACTCTTCCCTCCTTGCATCACTTCTACTTTGTAAAAACTTCTCATATGCTAACTTCTTCTCCCTTACTACTCTCTTTACATCATCATTCCACCAATCGCTCCTCTTCCCTCCTGCACCCACTTTCCTGTAACCACAAACTTCTGCTGAACACTCTAAAACTACATTTTTAAACCTACCCCATACCTCTTCGACCCCATTGCCTATGCTCTCATTAGCCCATCTATCCTCCAATAGCTGTTTATATCTTACCCTAACTGCCTCCTCTTTTAGTTTATAAACCTTCACCTCTCTCTTCCCTGATGCTTCTATTCTCCTTGTATCCCATCCACCTTTTACTCTCTGTGTAGCTACAACTAGAAAGTGATCTGATATATCTGTGGCCCCTCTATAAACATGTACATCCTGAAGTCTACTCAACAGTCTTTTATCTACCAATACATAATCCAACAAACTACTGTCATTTCGCCCTACATCATATCGTGTATACTTATTTATCCTCTTTTTCTTAAAATATGTATTACCTATAACTAAACCCCTTTCTATACAAAGTTCAATCAAAGGGCTCCCATTATCATTTACACCTGGCACCCCAAACTTACCTACCACACCCTCTCTAAAAGTTTCTCCTACTTTAGCATTCAAGTCCCCTACCACAATTACTCTCTCACTTGGTTCAAAGGCTCCTATACATTCACTTAACATCTCCCAAAATCTCTCTCTCTCCTCTGCATTCCTCTCTTCTCCAGGTGCATACACGCTTATTATGACCCACTTCTCGCATCCAACCTTTACTTTAATCCACATAATTCTTGAATTTACACATTCATATTCTCTTTTCTCCTTCCATAACTGATCATTTAACATTACTGCTACCCCTGTTTTTTGATGCCTGGTTCTATTGCTAACTTAATATATGTTAGTGTAAACTTGTTATCTAGTGTTTGTATGCATTTGTAAGTGGGGAAAAAAGGGTGTTCCACTTTACGGTGGTTTCCACTTTACGGTGGTAGCCTGGAACCTAACCAGCCGTGTAAGTGGGGCCCTACTGTACATACATTTTACGTGGTCTACTCAGTAAACCTGTTCTATAATTTTTACAACTTCTTTTGTCTCCCTTCCCTTTTTATAAAGGAACTATACTCTCTCTCTGCCAATCCCTAGGTACCTTCCCCTTTTTCATATATTTACTGAAGAAAAGTACAAAGGGGACAAAAGAGAGTGCAAAAATTATAGTGGAATAAGTCTGATGAGTGAATTCTTCCAAAGTAAGCCATGCGTGTTGTAAGAGGTGACTAAAATACCGAGAGCAAGGGGCTAGTAACCCCTTCTCCTGTATAAATTACTAAATTTAAAAAGAGAAACTTTCATTTTTCTTTTTGGGCCACCCTGCCTTGGTGGGATGTGGCCGGTTTGTTGAAAGAAGAAGTCTGTTGAGTATACCTGGTAAAGTGTATGGTAGAGTCATTATTGGGAGAATTAAGAATAAGAGGGAGAGTAGGATAGCAGATGAACGAGGAGGCTTTAGGAAAGGTAGGGGATGCGTAGACCAAGTGTTTACGGTGAAACATATAGGTGAACAGTATTTAGATAAGGGTAAAGAGGTTTTTGTGGCATTTATGTATTTGGAAAAGGCAGGGTGGATAGGGAAGCAATGTGGCAGATGTTGCAGGTGTATGGAATAGGAGGTAGGTTACTGAAAGCAGTGAAGAGTTTTACGAAGACAGTGAGGCTCAGGTTAGAGTATGTAGGAGAGAGGGAGATCATTTCCCAGTAAAAGAAGACCTTAGAAAAGGATGTGTGATGTCACCGTGGTTGTTCAATATATTTATAGATGGGGTTGTAAGAGAGGTGAGTGCCAGGGGTCTTGGCAAGAGGTGTGGGGTTAAAATATTGAGAATCTAACACAAAGTGGGAGTTGTCACAGTTGCTCTTTGCTGATGACACTGTGCTTCTGGGTGATTCTGAAGAGAAGTTGCAGAGGTTGGTGGATGAATTCGGTAGGGTATGTAAAAGAAGAAAATTAAAAGTGAATAGAGGAAAGAGTAAGGTGATGAGGATAACAAAAAGATTAGGTGATGAAAGATTGGATATCAGATTGGAGGGAGAGAGTATGGAGGAGGTGAATGTGCTCAGATATTTAGGAGTGGACGTGTCAGCAGGTGGGTCTATGAAGGATGAGGTGAATCATAGAATTGATGAGGGGGAAAAAGGTGAGTGGTGCACTTAGGAGTCTATGGAGATAAAGAACTTTGTCCCTGGAAGCAAAGAGGGGAATGTATGAGAGTACAGTTAGGCCAACACTCTTATATGGGTGTGAAGCATGGGTGGTGAATGCTGCAACAAGGAGAAGGCTAGAGGCAGTGGAGATGTCATGTCTGAGGGCTGTCTGTGGTGTGAACATAATGCAGAGAATTCGTAGTTTGGAAATTAGGAGGAGGTGCGGGATTACCAAAACTATTATCCAAAGGGCTGAGGAGGGGTTGCTGAGGTGGTTCAGACATGTAGAGAGAATGGAACAAAACAGAATGACTTCGAGTATATAAAACTATAGTGGAGGGAAGGAGGGGTAGGGGTTGGCTGAGGAAAGGTTGGAGGGAGGGGGTAAAGGAGGTTTTGTGTGCTAGGGGTTGGACTTCCAGCAAGCATGCGTGAGAATATATGATAGGAGTGAATGGAGACAAGTGGTTTTAATACTTGACATGCTGCTGGAGTGTCAAGTATCAAAAACCGGCAGGCAGGACTCAAGTTCTGAATATGGGAAGTACAGTGTCTGCACTCTGAAGGAGGGGTGTTATTGTTGCAGTTTTATAACTGTAGTGTAAAGCACCCCTCTGGCAAGACAGTGATGGAGCGAATAACGATGAAAGTTTTTCTTTTTTGGCCACCCTGCCTTGGTGGGAATCAGCCAGTGTTAACCCTTTCAGGGTCCAAGGCCCAAATCTGGAGTCACGCACCAGTGTCCAAGAATTTTCAAAAAAAAATTTTTTTATTTTTTCTTATGAAATCGTAGAGAATCTTTTTGTGAAGGTAATAAAACAAAAAGTACGAAATTTGGTGGAAAATTGACGAAATTATGCTCTCGTGAATTTTGATGTGTCAGCGATATTTACGAATCGGCGATTTTGCCGACTTTGACTCCCATTTTAGGCCAATTACATTATTCCAATCAACCAAATTCTTAGCTATTTCACTAGTATTACTTCTATTCTATCGATTGAGCACAAGAAATCGCCAAGTCAACTGTTTCAACTACAAAATAAAGTGATCGGAAATTGTTAATTTGGCCAATTTAACACAAAGTTTAAAATATTCCAATTTGAAAATATGGTCCAGAATGAACAATGTAGGCATTCCTGGCACTAAACTAACATTTCCTCTGTTCATTAGTTATGTTTTGAGGCTTTACAAATAAATTCCATTTTGATTTTTTATTCACATAATGAATTTTTATTCACACCAAAAAATAGAAGATTTACTGTTATGCAATACTGTAATAATTGTATAAATATCATCACCATATTTGTGAATGTATATTAGACCCACCAGCTGACGTGTATTAGACGTGTGAGGTCGTTTGTTTACTCTTGAATATCGGCAAAAATTTAACATTTCTGCTACTTTGAGCTCAGTTTCAAGCCATTTCTAGTGCTAAAACCAATCAAAATCATCTCTATTTCTGTAATATGTCTTCCATTCTATCAAATGAGACCAAGAAATCGCAAATACAACTATAAAAAACATACGAAAAAACACTGCAAAGTTGCTGTTTTAATCGAAAAATCATGATTTCATTTTTTTTCTCTCATTATACACAGTGTGCTGCAGGATCTGTTTTATGTGGTGCACACATACCACATAGATGTATTCTCTCATATCTAGGCCCAAATGTACCACTCACAGTTTATCAGAGTGAGCTGAGCTCATGGCGTAGATCTACGGTTTGGACCCTGAACGTAAAGCCGTAGATCTACGGGACGGACCCTGAAAGGGTTAATAAAAATAAAATAATAAAAGTACCAACCATTCCAAAACTATATCTGCCCTGCTTTTAACATTTCTGTCATGATCCCATCAGTTCCAGCTGCTTTACCCCCTTTCATTCTACCTAATGCCTCATGCACCTCCCCCACACTCACATCCAGCTCTTCACTCCTAAAAGATGCAAAACCTCCCTGGCCAATGCATGAATCACTGCCTCCCTCTCTTCATCAACATTTAATAGTTCCTCAAAATATTCCTGCCATCTTCCCAGTACCTCCAACTCTTGCTACTTCTACTACAAGTAGCAAGATACACTGAGTACATAAAACCAAGAAATAGTAACCTGTGAGATACTACATACATACTAATAATCTTTTATTTCTTTCAGCAGTATACAAAATGTAGTTTACATTTTGTATACTGCTGCTTAGTCTTGACGTTGAGTCCCTCTTCACCAATGTTCCTCTTGATGATGTTCTTGATTTTCTTAGAGAGAAGGCCCATGAAGGGTTTCTTCATCTCCCTATACCTATTGATGTCTTTCTTGATCTTATCCACCTCTGTGTGGACTCTAATTCCTTTTCCTTCATAGGGAAATATTATTCTCAAACCTTCGGTGTCGCTATGGGCTCTACTCTCTCTCCTGTCCTTGCTAATCTTTACATGGAATACTTCGAGACTGTTCTTCTTCCTAACATCGATGTGCACCCTTCACTCTGACTCCGCTATGTGGATGACAACTTTGCTCTGTGGCCCCATGACTCCAGTCTCTTCCAACCTTTTCTTGAAGCTCTTAATAATCTTGCCCCTTCCATTAAGTTTAAAGCTGAATGGGAATCTAATTCCTTACTTCCTTTCCTTGATGTCCATGTCCACCGCTCGGATACAGGTTTTTTCCTTTTCTGTTTACCGCAAACCTATGCGCAGTGGCATGTACATTCACTACTTTTCTTATCATGCTTCCCCTGTCAAGAAAGGTGTTCTTATCTCCCTCTTTCTCCGTGCCCTCCGCATCTATGATCCTCAGTTCCTTACAGCAGAAATTTCCACTCTTCATAATTCGTTTTCCCGTCTTGGCTACCCTTCCCATTTCATAGACTCTGCCCTCTCACGTGCTAAACGTAATTTCTTCTCTCCCAAACTCTCTACTCCTGGGAACTCTTCTGTCCTCTGCCTTCCCTACATTTCCAGTCTTTCTAATCTCAACAATTCTCTCCGTCCCTTAGACATCAAACTTACTTCTGGGTTGACTTTCTTTCTTCTGTCTTGTGTTTCTGTTCCTTAATTATTTATTTCATTATTTCCCCTCCCTCCCACCTCTGTGTTCTTGCTCTCCCTCTGTGGGCACCTAGCTCCCTTGCAGTGCTCCCCTTTCTTTTTATTTGACTGGCTCCTCCTCCTTACTTCCTTCCATCTCTGCCACTACTACTACTACTACTACTACTACTACTACTACTACTACTAACTACTACTAACTACTACTACTACTACTACTACTACTACTACTACTACTACCACCACCTCTTCCTGCCTATATATACCCGTCCTGCTCTACTTCTCGTTAGTGTGACTTTGTAAATGGTCCAAGTCGGACCGAAACGTCGTCGTAAGCTCCTCTCTTCTATGTGCGGGTTATTTGTGTATCGTTCCAGTCACGGTATTGTGCCTTTTTTTGTTATTTGTAGTTTACATGTAATAAAATATTAAGCACAAAAGAAAACCACTAGCATGCTGTGCATTTTTGGAAAACTAATACAGTGGACCCCCAGCTTACGATATTATTTCATTCCAGAAGTATGTTCAAGGGCCATTACTGAACGAATTTGTTCCCATAAGGAATATTGTGAATTAGATTAGTCCATTTCAGACCCCCAAACATACACGTACAAACACACTTACATAAATACACTTACATAATTGGTCGCATTGGGAGCTGATCGTAAAGCGGGGGTCCACTGTACTAATATTTGCACACTACTTAACAACTAGACATAGGTTACTGATTAAGAGATTTTTTTTTTGTATAAAATTAAGGTAGCTAAGTGAACAATAGTACAATTATAAGTATTCATCAATACTTTAAATTGATTTGGTGATCTTAATTAAGTTAACTGGGATTTCTTAAACAGTTTCAAAGTTTGCAAAATAATCAGAGAAGGCTGAGACTAGCTGAAAAGTTGGCAGAAAGGGTTTAGGTTTGTAAATAAGTACAGTGGACCCCCGGTTATCCGTGTCCTCCGCATCCGTGATCCTCAGTTCCTTCCAGCAGAAATTTCCACTCTTCATAATTCGTTTTCCCGTCTTGGCTATCCTTCCCATTTCATAGACTCTGCCCTCTCACGTGCTAAACGTAATTTCTTCTCTCCCAAACTCTCTACTCCTGGGAACTCTTTTGTCCTCTGCCTTCCAGTCTTTCTAATCTCAACAATTCTCTCCGTCCCTTAGACATCAAGCTTACTTTCCGCCAGACTAACACTCTTCGCACTAATCTCGTTCATACCTCTCCTCCCTCTACAGATGTTCCTGGTGTCTACTCTATTTCTTGCTCCTCCTGTCCTCTTCAATACTTTGGAGAAACTGGCCGATCTCTTTCTGACAGACTTAGGGAGCATAAAAATAGTGTTAGGCTTGCCGACACTAACAATGTTCTTTTCTGTCACGTCAGAGATCACAGCCATCCTACTGATTGGTCTTCTGCTAAAACTGTCTTCCCTACTTCCAACTTTAACAGTCGCCGTCCGGTTGAATCTTCCCTAATACACAACTTTCCTTGTATGAATCTGAGTCCTGGCTTCGTCTCTGTAGATGCCTTCCTCTCCCACTACATTGTAAAATGCTCCAAACTTCAGAACACCCGTGACTTAACCTGATTCTTCCTTTTTCTCCCTCTTCCCCTTTCCTTTTTTCTCTTCTGGGTTGACTTTCTTTCTTCTGTCTTGTGTTTCTGTTCCTTCATTATTTATTTCATTATTTCCCCTCCCTACCACCTCTGTGTTCTTGCTCTCCCTCTGTGGGCACCTAGCTCCCTTGCAGTGCTCCCCTTTCTTTTTATTTGACTGGCTCCTCCTCCTTACTTCCCCATTACTACTCCCTTCCATCTCCACCACTACTACCACCACCACTACTACTACTACTACTACTACTATTACAACTACTACTACTACTACTACTACTACTACTACTACCACCTCTTCCTGCCTATATATACCCGTCCTGTTCTACTTCTCATTAGTGTGACTTTGTAAATGGTCCAAGTCGGACCGAAACGTCGTCGTAAGCTCCTCTCTTCTATGAGCGGGTTATTTGTGTATCGTTCCAGTCACGGTATTGTGCCTTTTTTGTTATTTGTAGTTTACATGTAATAAAATATTAAGCACAAAAGAAAGCCACTAGCATGCTGTGCATTTTGGGAAAAATAATATAGTGGACCCCCGGCTTACGATATTATTTCATTCCAGAAGTATGTTCAGGTGCCATTACTGAACGAATTTGTTCCCATAAGGAATATTGTGAATTAGATTAGTCAATTTCAGACCACGAAACATACTCGTACAAACGCACTTACATAAATACACTTACATAATTAGTCGCATTGGGAGCTGATCGTAAAGCGGGGGTCCACTGTACTAATATTTGAACACTACTTAACAACTAGACATAGGTTACTAAGTAAGAGATTTTTTTTTTTTGTACAAAATTAAGGTAGCTAAGTGAACAATAGTACAATTCTAAGTATTCATCAATACTTTAAATTGATTTGGTGATCTTAATTAAGTTAACTGGGATTTCTTAAACAATTTCAAAGTTTGCAAAATAATCAGAGAAGGCTGAGACTAGCTGAAAAGTTGGCAGAAAGGGTTTAGATTTGTAAATAAGTACAGTGGACCCCCAGTTCATGATATTAATCCATTCCAAAGAGCTCATCATAAACCAAATTTATCGGAAAGCGAATAATTTTCCCCATAAGAAATAATGGAAATCAAATTAATCCGTGTACGGCACCCAAAAGTATGAAAAAAAAAACTTTTACCACATGAAATATTAAGTTTAATGCAATATAATAATTACAATAAAAATAGAATAATCACAATAGAAGATCTGGTGATGACTGATGGGATGGGAGAAAGGGAGAGTGTCGAAGTTTTTAATGTTTAGAAGGGGAATCCCCCTCCATTAGGGCTTGAGGTAGCAAGTCCTTTTCCTGGGTTACTTCCCTTCTTCTTTTAATGCCACTAGGACCAGCTTGAGAGTTAGTGGACTTTTGTCGCACAACATATCTGTCCATAGAGGCCTGTACCTCTCGTTCCTTTATGACTTTCCTAAAGTGGTTCACAACATTGTCAGTGTACAGGTTGCGAACACGGCTTGCAGTAGCTGTGTCAGGGTGATTTTCATCATACTATGTATGCCACTACAATTCTTAAATCTTTCAAACCAACCTTTGCTGGCCTTAAATTCACTCACATCACCACTAGCTGCAAGCATTTTTCTAATTAAATCCTCATGCAGCTGCCTAGCCTTTTCACAAATGATCGCTTGAGAGATGCTATCTTCTGCTATCTGTTTTTTATTTATCCACACCAATAACAGTCTCTCAACATTTTCTAACACTTGCAGTCGCTGTTTTGTAATCACAGTTGCACCTTTTGCAAGAACAGCTTCCTTGATTGCCGTTTTCCTGCTCACTATAGTAGAGATGATTGAATGGGGTTTACTATACAAATTGGCCAGCTCCGACACACGCACTCCACTTTCATACTTTGCAATTATCTCTTTCTTCATTACAATAGTCATTAGCACCCTTGGTCTCGATGGGTTGACACTAGAAGCTTTCTTGGGGCCCATGGTGACTTATTTTGCAGAAACAAGCACCAAAAACAGTGATAATATGGATAATATGGAATGTACCGAATGTATCCTTAGATGCGCGCACACTGGCTGGCTTGTAAACACTGGCACACACGGGGCAGTTCAGGCCACACGTGGACACGTCTCGTATGAATCGTATCGCATAGCGGGTTTTTGCAGGGAGTGTAGCAGGCATGCAGGGAGTGTAGCAGGCATGCAGGGAGTATAGCAGGCATGCAGTTAGTGTAGCAGGTATGCAGGGAGTGTAGCAGGCATACAGGGAGTTTAGCAGGCATGCAGGGAGTGTAGCAGGCATGCAGGGAGTGAAGCAGGTCGGCAGGGAGTGTAGCAGGCATGCAGGGAGTGTAGCAGGTATGCAGGGAGTGTAGCAGGCATTAAGGGAGTTTAGCAGGTATGCAGGGAGTTTAGCAGGCATGCAGGGAGTGTAGCAGGCATGCAGGGAGTGTAGCAGGCATGCAGGAAGTGTAGCAGGCAGGCAGGGAGTGTAGCAGGTATGCAGGGAGTGTAGCAGGCATGCAGGGAGTGTAGCAGGCATGCAGGGAGTGTAGCAGGCATGCAGAGAGTGTACCATGTATGCAGGGAGTTTAGCAGGCATGAAGGGAGTGTAGCAGGCATGCAGGGAGTTTAGCAGGCACGCAGGGAGTGTAGCAGGCATGCAGCGAGTTTAGCAGGCATGCAGCGAGTTTAGCAGGTATGCAGGGAGTGTAGCAGGCATGCAGGGAGTGTAGCAGGCATGCAGGGAGTGTAGCAGGCATGCAGGGAGTGTAGCAGGTATGCAGGGAGTGCATCAGGCATGCAGGGAGTGTAGCAGGGATGCAGGGAGTGTAGCAGGTATGCAGGGAGTGTAGCAGCCATGCAGGGAGTGTAGCAGGCATGCAGGGAGTGTAGCAGGCATGCAGGGAGTGTAGCAGGCATGCAGGGAGTGTAGCAGGCATGCAGGGAGTGTAGCAGGCATGCAGGGAGTGTAGCAGGGATGCAGGGAGTGTAGCAGGTATGCAGGGAGTGTAGCAGGCATGCAGGGAGTGTAGCAGGCATGCAGGGAGTGTAGCAGGCATGCAGGGAGTGTAGCAGGTATGCAGGGAGTGTAGCAGGCATGCAGGGAGTGTAGCAGGTATGCAGGGAGTGTAGCAGGCATGCAGGGAGTGTAGCAGGCATGCACGGAGTGTAGCAGGCATGCAGGGAGCGTAGCAGGTATGCAGGGAGTGTAGCAGGCATGCAGGGAGTGTAGCAGGCATGCAGGGAGTGTAGCAGGCATGCAGGGAGTGTACCAGGCATGCAGGGAGTGTAGCAGGCATGCAGGGAGTGTAGCAGGCATGCAGGGAGTGTAGCAGGCATGCAGGGAGTGTAGGAGGTATGCAGGGAGTGTAGCAGGCATGCAGGGAGTGTAGCAGGTATGCAGGGAGTGTAGCAGGCATGCAGGGAGTGTAGCAGGCATGCAGGGAGTGTAGCAGGCATGCAGGGAGTGTAGCAGGCATGCAGGGAGTGTAGCAGGCATGCAGGGAGTGTAGCAGGTATGCAGGGACTGTAGCAGGTATGCAGGGAGTGTAGCAGGCATGCAGGGAGTGTATGAGGTATGCAGGGAGTGAAGCAGGCATGCAGGGAGTGTAGCAGGTATGCAGGGAGTGTAGCAGGCATGCCGGAAGTGTAGAAGGCATGCAGGGAGTGTAGCAGGCATGCAGGGAGCGTAGCAGGTATGCAGGGAGTGTAGCAGGCATGCAGGGAGTGTAGCAGGCATGCAGGGAGTATAGCAGGCATGCAGGTAGTGTAGCAGGTATGCAGGGAGTGTAGCAGGCATGCAGGGAGTGTAGCAGGGATGCAGGGAGTGTAGCAGGTATGCAGGGAGTGTAGCAGGCATGCAGGGAGTGTAGCAGGCATGCAGGGAGTGTAGCAGGCATGCAGGGAGTGTAGCAGGTATGCAGGGAGTGTAGCAGGCATGCAGGGAGTGTAGCAGGTATGCAGGGAGTGTAGCAGGCATGCAGGGAGTGTAGGAGGTATGCAGGGAGTGTAGCAGGCATGCAGGGAGTGTAGCAGCTATGCAGGAAGTGTAGCAGGCATGCAGGGAGTGTAGCAGTCATGCAGGGAATGAAGCAGGTATGCAGGGAGTGTAGCAGGTATGCAGGGAGTGTAGCAGGTATGCAGGGAGTGTAGCAGGCATGCAGGGAGTGTAGCATGCATGCAGGGAGTGTAGCAGGTATGCAGGGAGTGTAGCAGGCATGCAGGGAGTGTAGCATGCATGCAGGGAGTGTAGCAGGTATGCAGGGAGTGTAGCAGACATGCAGGGAGTGTAAGAGGCATGCAGGGAGTGTAGCAGTCATGCAGGGAATGAAGCAGGTATGCAGGGAGTGTAGCAGGTATGCAGGGAGTGTAGCAGGTATGCAGGGAGTGTAGCAGGCATGCAGGGAGTGTAGCATGCATGCAGGGAGTATAGCAGGTATGCAGGGAGTGTAGCAGGCATGCAGTGAGTGTAGGAGGTATGCAGGGAGTGTAGCAGGCATGCAGGGAGTGTAGCAGGCATGCAGGGAGTGTAGCAGGCAGGTAGGGAGAGTAGCAGGCATGCAGGGAGTGTAGCAGGCATGCAGGGAGTGTAGCAGGCATGCAGGGAGTGTAGCAGCTATGCAGGGAGTGTAGCAGGTATGCAGGGAGTTTAGCAGGCATGCAGGGAGTGTAGCAGGCAGGCAGGGAGTGTAGCAGGCATGCAGGGAGTGTAGCAGGCATGCAGGGAGTGTAGCAGGCATGCAGGGAGTGTAGCTGGCATGCAGGGAGTGCAGCAGGTAAGCAGGGAGTGTAGCAGGCATGCAGGGAGTGTAGCAGGCATGCAGGGAGTGTAGCAGGCATGCAGAGAGTGCAGCAGGTATGGATTGGAGTTTAGCAGGCATGCAGGGAGTGTAGCTGGCAGGCAGAAAGTGTAGCAGGCATGCAGGGAGTGTAGCTGGCATGCAGGGAGTGTAGCAGGTATGCAGGGAGTGTAGCAGGCATGCAGGAAGTTTAGCAGGTATGCAGGGAGTTTAGCAGGCATGCAGGGAGTGTAGCAGGCATGCAGAGATTGTAGCAGGTATGCAGGGAGTTTAGCAGGCAGGGAGTGTAGCAGGTATGCAGGGAGTGTAGCAGGCATGCAGGGAGTGTAGCAGGCATGCAGGGAGTGTAGCAGGCAGGCAGGGAGTGTAGCAGGCATGCAGGGAGTGCAGCAGGCATGCAGGGAGTGTAGCAGGCATGCAGGGAGTTTAGCAGGTATGCAGGGAGTGTATCAAGCATGCAGGGAGTGTATCAAGCATGCAGGGAGTGTAGCAGGCATGCAGAGAGTGCAGCAGGTATGCATTGAGTTTAGCAAGCATGCAGGGAGTGTAGCAGGCAGGCAGGGAGTGTAGCAGGCATGCAGGGAGTGTAGCAGGCATGCAGGGAGTGTAGCTGGCATGCAGGGAGTGTAGCAGGCATGCAGGAAGTTTAGCAGGTATGCAGGGAGTTTAGCAGGCATGCAGGGAGTGTAGCAGGCATGCAGAGAGTGTAGCAGGTATGCAGGGAGTTTAGCAGGCAGGAAGGGAGTGTAGCAGGCATGCAGGGAGTTTAGCAGGCATGCAGGGAGTGTAGCAGGCAAGCAGGGAGTTTAGCAGGCATGCAGCGAGTGTAGCAGGCATGCAGGGAGTGTAGCAGGCAGGCAGGAATTGTAGCAGGCATGCAGAGAGTGTAGCAGGCATGCAGAGAGTGTAGCAGGCATGCAGTGAGTGTAGCAGGCATGCAGGGAGTGTAGCAGGTATGCAGGGAGTGCAGCAGGCATGCAGGGAGTGTAGCAGGCATGCAGGGAGTGTAGCAGGCAGGCAGGGAGTGTAGAAGGTATGCAGGGAGTGTAGCAGGCATGCAGGGAGTGTAGCAGATATCCAGGGAGTGTAGCAGGTACGCAGGGAGTGTAGCAGGCATGCAGGGAGTGTAGTAGGCATGCAGGGAGTGTAGCAGGCAGGTAGGGAGTGTAGCAGGTATGCAGGGAGTGTAGCAGGCAGGCAGGGAGTGTAGCAGGCATGCAGGGAGTTTAGCAGGCATGCATGGAGTTAAGCAGGCATGCAGGGAGTGTAGCAGGCATGAAGGGAGTGTAGCAGGCATGCAGGGAGTGTCGAAGGCATGCAGGGAGTGTAGCAGGCATGCAGGGAGTGTAGCAGGCATGAAGGGAGTGTAGTAGGCATGCACGGAGAGTAGCAGGCAAGCCGGGAGTGTAGCAGGCATGCAGGGAGTGAAGCAGGCATGCAGGGTGTGAAGCAGGCATGTAGGGAGTGTAGCAGGCAGGCAGGGAGTGTAGCAGGCATGCAGGGCGTGTAGCAGGCATGCAGGGCGTGTAGCAGGCATGCAGGGAGTGTAGCAGGCATGCACGGAGTGTAGCAGGTATGCAGGGACTTTACCAGGCATGCAAAGAGTTTAGCACGCATGCAGGGTGTGTAGCAGGCATGCAGGGAGTGTAGCAGGCAGGCAGGGAGTGTAGCAGACATGTAGGGAGTGAACCAGGCATGCAGTGAGTGCAGCAGGCATGCAGGGAGTGTAGCAGGCATGCAGGGAGTGTAGCAGGTATGCAGGGAGTTTAGCAGGCATGCAGGGAGTGTAGCAGGCATGCAGGGAGTGTAGCAGGCATGCAGGGAGTGTAGCAGGCATGCAGGGAGTGTAGCAGGCATGCAGGGAGTGTAGCAGGCATGCAGGGAGTGTAGCAGGCATGCAGGGAGTGTAGCAGGCATGCAGGAAGTGTAGCATGCATGCAGGGAGTGTAGCAGGTATGCAGGGAGTGTAGCAGGCATGCAGGGAGTGTAGCAGGTATGCAGGGAGTGTAGCAGGCATGCAGGGAGTGTAGCAGGCATGCAGGGAGTGTAGCAGGTATGCAGGGAGTGTAGCAGGCATGCAGGGAGTGTAGGACGCATGCAGGGAGTATAGCAGGCATGCAGTTAGTGTAGCAGGTATGCAGGGAGTGTAGCAGGCATGCAGGGAGTGTAGCAGGTATGCAGGGAGTGTAGCAGGCATGCAGGGAGTGTAGCAGGCATGCAGGGAGTGTAGCAGGCATGCAGGGAGTGTAGCAGGCATGCAGGGAGTGTAGCAGGCATGCAGGGAGTGTAGCAGGTATGCAGGGAGGGTAGCAGGCATGCAGGGAGTGTAACAGGTATGCAGGGAGTGTAGCAGGCATGCAGGGAGTGTAGGAGGTATGCAGGGAGTGTAGCAGGCATGCAGGGAGTGTAGCAGGTATGCAGGGAGTGTAGCAGGCATGCAGGGAGTGTAGCATGCATGCAGGGAGTGTAGCAGGTATGCAGGGAGTGTAGCAGGCATGCAGGGAGTGTAGCATGCATGCAGGGAGTGTAGCAGGTATGCAGGGAGTGTAGCAGACATGCAGGGAGTGTAGGAGGTATGCAGGGAGTGTAGCAGGCATGCAGGGAGTGTAGCAGGTATGCAGGGAGTGTAGCAGGTATGCAGGGAGTGTAGCAGGCATGCAGGGAGTGTAGCATGCATGCAGGGAGTATAGCAGGTATGCAGGGAGTGTAGCAGGCATGCAGTGAGTGTAGGAGGTATGCAGGGAGTGTAGCAGCCATGCAGGGAGTGTAGCAGGCATGGAAGGAGTGTAGCAGGCAGGTAGGGAGTGTAGCAGGAATGCAGGGAGTGTAGCAGGCATACAGGGAGTGTAGCAGGCATGCAGGGAGTGTAGCAGGCATGCAGGGAGTGTAGCAGGTATGCAGGGAGTTTAGCAGGCATGCAGGGAGTGTAGCAGGCATGCAGGGAGTGTAGCAGGCAGGCAGGGAGTGTAGCAGGCATGCAGGGAGTGTAGCAGGCATGCAGGGAGTGTAGCAGGCAGGCAGGGAGTGTAGCAGGCATGCAGGGAGTGTAGCAGGCATGCAGGGAGTGTAGCAGGCAGGCAGGGAGTGTAGCAGGCATGCAGGGAGTGTAGCAGGCATGCAGGGAGTGTAGCTGGCATGCAGGGAGTGTAGCAGGTATGCAGGGAGTGTAGCAGGCATGCAGGGAGTTTAGCAGGTATGCAGGGAGTTTAGCAGGCATCCAGGGAGTGTAGCAGGCATGCAGGGAGTGTGGCGGGCATGCAGGGAGTTTAGCAGGCATGCAGAGAGTGTAGCAGGTATGCAGGGAGTTTAGTAGGCATGAAGGGAGTGTAGCAGACATGCAGGGAGTTTAGCAGGCATGCAGGGAGTGTAGCAGGCAAGCAGGGAGTTTAGCAGGCATGCAGCGAGTTTAGCAGGCATGCAGGGAGTGTAGCAGGCATGCAGGGAGTGTAGCAGGCATGCAGGGAGTGTAGCAGGCATGCAGGGAGTGTAGCAGGCATGCAGGGAGTGTAGCAGGCATGCAGTGAGTGTAGCAGGCATGCAGGGAGTGTAGCAGGCATGCAGGGAGTGTAGCAGGCATGCAGGGAGTGTAGCAGGCATGCAGGGAGTGTAGCAGGCATGCAGGGAGTGTAGCAGGTATGCAGGGAGTGTAGGCAGGCATGCAGGGAGTGTAGCAGACAGGCAGGGAGTGTAGCAGACATGCAGGGAGTGTAGCAGGAAGTGTAGCAGGCATGCAGGGAGTGTAGCAGGCATGCAGGGAGTGTAGCAGGCATGCAGGGAGTGTAGCAGGCATGCAGGGAGTGTAGCAGGCATGCAGGGAGTGTAGCAGGCATGCAGGGAGTGTAGCAGGCATGCAGGGAGTGTAGCAGGCATGCAGGGAGTGTAGCAGACATGCAGGGAGTGTAGCAGGCATGCAGGGAGTGTAGCAGGCATGCAGGGAGTGTAGCAGGCATGCAGGGAGTGTAGCAGGCATGCAGGGAGTGAAGCAGGCATGCAGGGAGTGTAGCAGGCATGCAGGGAGTGTAGCAGGCATGCAGGGAGTGTAGCAGGCATGCAGGGAGTGTAGCAGGCAGGCAGGGAGTGTAGCAGACATGCAGGGAGTGTAGCAGGCATGCAGGGAGTGTAGCAGGCATGCAGGGAGTGTAGCAGGCATGCAGGGAGTGTAGCAGGCATGCAGGGAGTGTAGCAGGCATGCAGGGAGTGTAGCAGGCATGCAGGGAGTGTAGCAGGCATGCAGGGAGTGTAGCAGGCAGGCAGGGAGTGTAGCAGGCATGCAGGGAGTGTAGCAGGCATGCAGGGAGTGTAGCAGGCATGCAGGGAGTGTAGCAGGCATGCAGGGAGTGTAGCAGGAATGCAGGGAGTTTAGCAGGTATGCAGGGAGTTTAGCAAGCATGCAGGGAGTGTAGCAGGCATGCAGGGAGTGTAGCAGGCATGCAGGGAGTGTAGCAGGCATGCAGGGAGTGTAGCAGGCATGCAGGGAGTGTAGCAGGTATGCAGGGAGGGTAGCAGGAATGCAGGGAGTTTAGCAGGTATGCAGGGAGTTTAGCAGGCATGCAGGGAGTGTAGCAGGCATGCAGGGAGTGTAGCAGGCATGCAGGGAGTGTAGCAGGCATGCAGGGAGTGTAGCAGGCATGCAGGGAGTGTAGCAGACATGCAGGAAGTGTAGCAGGCATGCAGGGAGTGTAGCAGGTATGCAGGGAGTGTAGCAGGCATGCAGGAAGTGTAACAAGCATGCAGAGTGTAGCAGGCATGCAGGAAGTGTAGCAAGGATGCAGAGTGTGTAGCAGGCATGCAGGAAGTGTAGCAGGCATGCAGGGAGTTTAGCAGGCATGCAGGGAGTTTAGCAGGCATGCAGGGAGTGTAGCAGGCATGCAGGGAGTGTAGCAGACATGCAGGGAGTGTAGCAGCCATGCAGGGAGTGTAGCAGGCATGCAGGGAGTGTAGCAGGCATGCAGGGAGTGTAGCAGGCATGCAGGGAGTGTAGCAGGCATGCAGGGAGTGTAGCAGGCATGCAGGGAGTGTAGCAGGCATGCAGGGAGTGTAGCAGGCAAGCAGGGAGTGTAGCAGGCATGCAGGGAGTGTAGCAGGCATGCAGGGAGTGTAGCAGGCATGCAGGGAGTGTAGCAGGCATGCAGGGAGTGTAGCAGACATGCAGGGAGTGTAGCAGGCATGCAGGGAGTGTAGCAGGCATGCAGGGAGTGTAGCAGGCATGCAGGGAGTGTAGCAGGCATGCAGGGAGTGTAGCAGGTATGCAGGGAGTGTAGCAGGCAGGCAGGGAGTGTAGCAGGCATGCAGGGAGTGTAGCAGGCATGCAGGGAGTGTAGCAGGCATGCAGGGAGTGTAGCAGGCATGCAGGGAGTGTAGCAGGCATGCAGGGAGTGTAGCAGGCATGCAGGGAGTGTAGCAGGCATGCAGGGAGTGTAGCAGGCATGCAGGGAGTGTAGTAGGCATGCAGGGAGTGTAGCAGGCATGCAGGGAGTGTAGCAGGCATGCAGGGAGTGTAGCAGGCATGCAGGGAGTGTAGCAGGCATGCAGGGAGTGTAGCAGGCATGCAGGGAGTGTAGCAGGCATGCAGGGAGTGTAGCAGGCATGCAGGGAGTGTAGCAGGCATGCAGGGAGTGTAGCAGGCATGCAGGGCGTGTAGCAGGCATGCAGGGAGTGTAGCAGGCATGCAGGGTGTGTAGCAGGCATGCAGGGAGTGTAGCAGGCAGGCAGGGAGTGTAGCAGACATGTAGGGAGTAAAGCAGGCATGCAGGGAGTGCAGCAGGCATGCAGGGAGTGTAGCAGGCATGCAGGGAGTGTAGCAGGTATGCAGGGAGTGTAGCAGGCATGCAGGGAGTGTAGCAGGCATGCAGGGAGTGTAGCAGGCATGCAGGGAGTGTAGCAGGCATGCAGGGAGTGTAGCAGGCATGCAGGGAGTGTAGCAGGCATGCAGGGAGTGTAGCAGGCATGCAGGGAGTGTAGCAGGCATGCAGGGAGTGTAGCAGGCATGCAGGGAGTGTAGCAGGCATGCAGGGAGGGTAGCAGGAATGCAGGGAGTGTAGCAGGCATGCAGGGAGTGTAGCAGGCATGCAGGGAGTGTAGCAGGCATGCAGGGAGTGTAGCAGGCATGCAGGGAGTGTAGCAGGCATGCAGGGAGTGTAGCAGGCATGCAGGGAGTGTAGCAGGCATGCAGGGAGTGTAGCAGGCATGCAGGGAGTGTAGCAGGCATGCAGGGAGTGTAGCAGGTATGCAGGGAGTTTAGCAGGCATGCAGGGAGTGTAGCAGGCATGCAGGGAGTGTAGCAGGCATGCAGGGAGTGTAGCAGGCATGCAGGGAGTGTAGCAGGCATGCAGGGAGTGTAGCAGGCATGCAGGGAGTGTAGCAGGCATGCAGGGAGTGTAGCAGGTATGCAGGGAGTGTAGCAGGCATGCAGGGAGTGTAGCAGGCATGCAGGGAGTGTAGCAGGTATGCAGGGAGTGTAGCAGGCATGCAAGAAGTGTAGCAGGCATGCAGGGAGTGTAGAATGTATGCAGGGAGAGTATCAGGCATGCAGGGAGTGTAGCAGGCATGCAGGGAGTGTAGCAGGCATGCAGGGAGTGTAGCAGGCATGCAGGGAGTGTAGCAGGCATGCAGGGAGTGCAGCAGGCATGCAGGGAGTGTAGCAGGCATGCAGGGAGTGTAGCAGGCATGCAGGGAGTGTAGCAGGCATGCAGGGAGTGTAGCAGGCATGCAGGGAGTGTAGCAGACATCCAGGGAGTGTAGCAGGCACGCAGGGAGTGTAGCAGGCATGCAGGGAGTGTATCAGGCATGCAGGGAGTGTAGCAGGCAGGCAGGGAGTGTAGCAGGTATGCAGGGAGTGTAGCAGGCAGGCAGGGAGTGTAGCAGGCATGCAGGGAGTGTAGCAGGCATGCATGGAGTTAAGCAGGCATGCAGGGAGTGTAGCAGGCATGAAGGGAGTGTAGCAGGCATGCAGGGAGTGTAGCAGGCATGCAGGGAGTGTAGCAGGCATGCAGGGAGTGTAGCAGGCATGCAGGGAGTGTAGTAGGCATGCAGGGAGAGCAGCAGGCAAGCCGGGAGTGTAGCAGGCATGCAGGGAGTGAAGCAGGCATGCAGGGAGTGAAGCAGGCATGCAGGGAGTGTAGCAGGCAGGCAGGGAGTGTAGCAGGCATGCAGGGAGTGTAGCAGGCATGCAGGGAGTGTAGCAGGCATGCACGGAGTGTAGCAGGTATGCAAGGAGTTTACCAGGCATGCAGGGAGTTTAGCAGGCATGCAGGGTGTGTAGCAGGCATGCAGGGAGTGTAGCAGGCAGGCAGGGAGTGTAGCAGACATGTAGGGAGTAAAGCAGGCATGCAGGGAGTGCAGCAGGCATGCAGGGAGTGTAGCAGGCATGCAGGGAGTGTAGCAGGTATGCAGGGAGTTTAGCAGGCATGCAGGGAGTGTAGCAGGCATGCAGGGAGTGTAGCAGGGAGTGTAGCAGGCATGCAGGGAGTGTAGCAGTTTAGCAGGCATGCAGGGAGTCTAGCAGGCATGCAGGGAGTGTAGCAGGCATGCAGGGAGTGTAGCAGGCATGCAGGGAGTGTAGCAGGCATGCAGGGAGTGTAGCAGGCATGCAGGGAGTGTAGCAGGCATGCAGGGAGTGTAGCAGGCATGCAGGGAGTGTAGCAGGCATGCAGGGAGTGTAGCAGGCATGCAGGGAGTGTAGCAGTATGCAGGGATAGCAGGCATGCAGGGAGTGTAGCAGGCATGCAGGGAGTGTAGCAGGCATGCAGGGAGTGTAGCAGGTATGCAGGGAGTGTAGCAGGCATGCAGGGAGTGTAGCAGGTATGCAGGGAGGGTAGCAGGAATGCAGGGAGTTTAGCAGGTATGCAGGGAGTTTAGCAGGCATGCAATGAGTGTAGCAGGCATGCAGGGAGTGTAGCAGGCATGCAGGGAGTGTAGCAGGCATGCAGGGAGTGTACCAGGCAGGCATGGATTGTAGCAGGCATGCAAAGAGTGAAGCAGGCATGCAGGGAGTGTAGCAGGCATGCAGGGAGTGTAGCAGGCATGCAGGGAGTGTAGCAGGCATGCAGGGAGTGTAGCAGGTATGCAGGGAGTGTAGCAGGCATGCAAGAAGTGTAGCAGGCATGCAGGGAGTGTAGCAGGCAGGCAGGGAGTGTAGAATGTATGCAGGGAGAGTATCAGGCATGCAGGGAGTGTAGCAGGTATGCAGGGAGTTTACCAGGCATGCAGGGAGTTTAGTAGGCATGCAGGGAGTGTAGCAGGCATGCAGGGAGTGTAGCAGACATGCAGGGAGTGAAGCAGCCATGCAGGGAGTGTAGCAGGTATGGAGGGAGTGTAGCAGGCATGCAGGGAGTGTAGCAGGCATGCAGGGAATGTAGCAGGCATGCAGGGAGTGTAGCAGGCATGCAGGGAGTGTAGCAGGCATGCAGGGAGTATAGCAGGCATGCAGGGAGTGTAGCAGGTATGCAGGGAGTGTAGCAGGCATGCAGGGAGTGTAGCAGGCATGCAGGGAGTGTAGCAGGCATGCAGGGAGTGTAGCAGGCATGCAGGGAGAGTAGCAGGCATGCAGGGAGTGTAGCAGGCATGCAGGGAGTGTAGCAGGTATGCAGGGAGTGTAGCAGGTATGCAGGGAGTGTAGCAGGTATGCAGGGAGTGTAGCAGGCAAGAAGGAAGTGTAGCAGGCATGCAGGGACTGTAGCAGGCATGAAGGAAGTGTAGCAGGCATGAAGAAAGTGTAGCAGGCATGCAGGGAGTGTAGCAGGCATGAAGGAAGTGTAGCAGGCATGCAGGGAGTGTAGCAGGTATGCAGGGAGTGTAGCAGGCAAGAAGGTAGTGTAGCAGGTATGCAGGGAGTGTAACAGGTATGCAGGGAGTGTAGCAGGCAAGAAGGGAGTGTAGCAGGCATGCAGGGAGTGTAGCAGGTATGCAGGGAGTGTAGCAGGTATGCAGGGAGTGTAGCAGGCATGCAGGGAGTGTAGCAGGCATGCAGGGAGTGTAGCAGGCATGCAGGGAGTGTAGCAGGTAAGAAGGGAGTGTAGCAGGTAAGAAGGGAGTGTAGCAGGTAAGAAGGGAGTGTAGCAGGTAAGAAGGGAGTGTAGCAGGTAAGAAGGGAGTGTAGCAGGTAAGAAGGGAGTGTAGCAGGTATGCAGGGAGTGTAGCAGGTATGCAGGGAATTAACCACAGAGAGGGCTGTGACACCTTAAGGTAGATTCACCTTCCAAACAATAATCCGTCCTCCCTCTCACCTCCTCTCTGTCATAAGTCCTCCCTCTCTCCTCGTCTCTGTCATAAACTAACAAGAGTCTTCAATAAAGGTAATAGTGATTTAAATGTTCATTTATTTATTTTTAGTTCTCATTGTTTTGTGTATGTAAAACTATAATTAATCTTGAAAAAAATTATTTTTTTGTTAATATTTTTGGGTGTCTGGAACGGATTAATTGTGTTTACATTAAATCTTACTAAAATATTGCTTCAAATTTAGGCCTTTTTGAATTTAGGCCGACCTTCTGGAACAGATTACAGCCGATATTCAGGGTTCCACTGTATTTCACTGAAATGGGTTAAGAGCATCCTTTGATAACGACTACCTGAGTTATATTTTTCCCTGTAGTATTTCACCTTACAGCGGAGTAAATGTCCAGACTTACTGAGGAAGTAATATGTTCTTTTAACAAACTGGCCATATCCCACCAAGGCGGGGTGGCCTAAAAAGAAAACCAATAGTTTTCTTTTTAACTTTAATAATATATACAGGAGAAGGAGTTACTAGCCCCTTGCTCCCTACATTTTAGTCGCCTCTTATGCCAAATAACTTGCAGAGGAAGAATTCTGTTCCACTTCCCCATGGAGATAAGAGGAAATAAACAAGAACAAGAACTAATAAGAAAATAAAAGAAATCCCAGAGGGGTGTGTTTATATATGGTTGTACAGGCATGTGTAGTGTGACCTAAGTGCAAGTAGAAGTAGCAAGACATACCTGAAATCTTGCATGTTTATGAGACAGAAAAAACACCAGCAATCCTTCTTTCTTTCAACGTACCAGCCGTATCCCACTGAGGTGGGGTGGCCCAAAAGAAAAAACTGAAGTTTCTCCTTTTAAATTTAGTAATATATACAGGAGAAGGGGTTACTAGCCCCTTGCTCCCGGCATTTTAGTCGCCTCTTACGACACGCATGGCTTACAGAGGAAGAATTCTGTTCCACTTCCCCATGGAGATAAGAGGAAATAAACAAGAACAAGAATTAGAAAGAAAATAGAAGAAAACCCAGAGGGGTGTGTATATATATGCTTGTACACGTATGTGTAGTGTGACCTAAGTGTAAGTAGAAGTAGCCAGACTTACCTGTAATCTTGCATATTTATGAGACAGACAAAAGACACCAGCAATCCTACCATCATGTAAAACAATTACAGGCTTCCATTTCACACTCACTTAGCAGGACAGTAGTACCTCCCAGGGTGGTTGCTGTCTACCAACCTACTACCACAGGACGGTAGTACCTCCCTGGGTGGTTGCTGTCTACCAACCTACTACCACAGGACGGTAGTATCTCCCTGGGTGGTTGCTGTCTACCAACCTACTACCACAGGATGGTAGTACCTCCCTGGGTGGTTGCTGTCTACCAACCTACTACCACAGGACGGTAGTACCTCCCTGGGTGGTTGCTGTCTACCAACCTACTACCACAGGACGGTAGTACCTCCCTGGGTGGTTGCTGTCTACCAACCTACTACCACAGGACGGTAGTACCTCCCTGGGTGGTTGCTGTCTACCAACCTACTACCACAGGACGGTAGTACCTCCCTGGGTGGTTGCTGTCTACCAACCTACTACCACAGGACGGTAGTACCTCCCTGGGTGGTTGCTGTCTACCAACCTACTACCACAGGATGGTAGTACCTCCCTGGGTGGTTGCTGTCTACCAACCTACTACCACAGGACGGTAGTACCTCCCTGGGTGGTTGCTGTCTACCAACCTACTACCACAGGACGGTAGTACCTCCCTGGGTGGTTGCTGTCTACCAACCTACTACCACAGGACGGTAGTACCTCCCTGGGTGGTTGCTGTCTACCAACCTACTACCACAGGACGGTAGTACCTCCCTGGGTGGTTGCTGTCTACCAACCTACTACCACAGGACGGTAGTACCTCCCTGGGTGGTTGCTGTCTACCAACCTACTACCACAGGACGGTAGTACCTCCCTGGGTGGTTGCTGTCTACCAACCTACTACCACAGGATGGTAGTACCTCCCTGGGTGGTTGCTGTCTACCAACCTACTACCACAGGACGGTAGTACCTCCCTGGGTGGTTGCTGTCTACCAACCTACTACCACAGGACGGTAGTACCTCCCTGGGTAGTTGCTGTCTACCAACCTACTACCACAGGACGGTAGTACCTCCCTGGGTGGTTGCTGTCTACCAACCTACTACCACAGGATGGTAGTACCTCCCTGGGTGGTTGCTGTCTACCAACCTACTACCACAGGACGGTAGTACCTCCCTGGGTGGTTGTTGTCTACCAACCTACTACCACAGGATGGTAGTACCTCCCTGGGTGGTTGCTGTCTACCAACCTACTACCACAGGACGGTAGTACCTCCCTGGGTGGTTGCTGTCTACCAACCTACTACCACAGGATGGTAGTACCTCCCTGGGTGGTTGTTGTCTACCAACCTACTACCACAGGATGGTAGTACCTCCCTGGGTGGTTGCTGTCTACCAACCTACTACCACAGGATGGTAGTACCTCCCTGGGTGGTTGCTGTCTACCAACCTACTACCACAGGATGGTAGTACCTCCCTGGGTGGTTGTTGTCTACCAACCTACTACCACAGGATGGTAGTACCTCCCTGGGTGGTTGCTGTCTACCAACCTACTACCACAGGACGGTAGTACCTCCCTGGGTGGTTGCTGTCTACCAACCTACTACCACAGGATGGTAGTACCTCCCTGGGTGGTTGCTGTCTACCAACCTACTACCACAGGATGGTAGTACCTCCCTGGGTGGTTGCTGTCTACCAACCTACTACCACAGGACGGTAGTACCTCCCTGGGTGGTTGCTGTCTACCAACCTACTACCACAGGATGGTAGTACCTCCCTGGGTGGTTGCTGTCTACCAACCTACTACCACAGGATGGTAGTACCTCCCTGGGTGGTTGCTGTCTACCAACCTACTACCTAGGAGGAATTAACATGTTCATTATATATCTATTACAATCTCAAGTGAGCATTATCTATTATTATTCAGATGGTTGAGACAAAGCTAGTACAACTGGTTAAAATAGATATAAATGCAGAACAGAACTTTTACTGAAAAGATTTTATACTCAAAAATGTTACACAGGCAAAATATCATTGACAATAAAAGTTCTGATCTGTATTTATGTCTATTTCAACTGGTCAGTTAAACATAAGTTCTCCTCAGAGCAGAAGAGTATCAAAATGATGAGTAAATGTTAGTGTAGCAAGTAATAATGATGAGTAAATGTTAGTGTAGCAAGTAATAATGATGAGTAAATGTTAGTGTAGCAAGTAATAATGATGAGTAAATGTTAGTGTAGCAAGTAATAATGATGAGTAAATGTTAGTGTAGCAAGTAATAATGATGAGTAAATGTTAGAGTAGCAAGTAATAATGATGAGTAAATGTTAGAGTAGCAAGTAATAATGATGAGTAAATGTTAGTGTAGCAAGTAATAATGATGAAACAAAGGCGCAGACTTACTGAGGAAGCATAGCCAGAGCTTGAGCAATCTTATCTTTTCTTAAGTTGTTCTCATTTAGGGTGTCTATTGGAGGAACCAGGATACACGCCTCATGGGGATTGGGAGTATAATATTCAGAGTTGAGTATTGTGTCGATTATCTCGAAGAACTCCCGAGACATTGGCTTGATGGCTATGTGATCTTCATCGACATAGCGAGTCATGGGATACACGTACCTGTTGATAGTAACAATAATTATGTCATCAATATTAAAACTAATGCAGTAACTCCTAGTTTACAAATATCTGGCCACTACTGATATTCATACAGTGGTGACAACATCAAAGGCTGCTCCCATATCTTTGCATTCCCCTGGCCCAATCTAAGCTCCAATTATGGCCTAAATGATTGTACTCCTGCACTGACCTACATGGAACCAATAATGACCAAAAAAAAGAATGTTCGAGATGTAGACAAGCTGACCATTTACAAGTAAAAGAGGACTGCCCGGCATACCAAACACCAGCCTGCTGCCAGATGTAACACTAGCCAAGCAAAGGTTACCACTATAGTAGCTCTATGTCAACTGTGCTAGAGTTCTCATGAGATGGAAAAATAGAAGAAACAACTGCAAGATGAACACCAAAACTCCTAGAAAACTGTTACCCATAATGTCTACCCTAAAGGACACCAGTGCATCTTCCACCCCCCTCACCCCCACCTGGACTAATACAACAACAACAATGGCAGGTGACTCCAAATCTTTCTCTGGATTCGGTCAACATTCATCCTCACCCAAGTCTCACAACCAAGCTGACTTTTCTTCCACTACTATGGCAAACACTCAAGACCTCTTCATCCCAAATGGCATCATTGACTACAACTCATTAACCCTTAAACTGTCCAAACGTAGATCTACGTTTGCACGCGTAGTGCTCCGAACGTATATCTATGTTTTTTACATTGTTTCTTAGGGAGAAAATTAAGGTTGGAGCGCTACGCGCACAAACATAGATCTATGTTTGGACAATTTAAGGTATAGCCCAGGTATGCAGTCCTCAACAAAGACTTGACACCATTGATAAAATTCTACAGGAACATAGTATGCTGAGTGGGCAAAATGAAACCTACGAAAAACTGATTACAGACCCAAAACAATAAGATTAGTGACCTAGAGCGCCATCTAACAACACAAAAGCTCGAGGATTACTGAACTAGAAGTCAAACTGACAATCTTAACAAACACGACCAAGCAACACGCAAACCTGCAAACAACCATAGCCACATATACTGAGCAGATAGATTCCCTTACCACCAAACTGAAGCCACACAAGATTGAAGGTTAACCCTTTCAGGGTCCAGAGGCCAAATTTCAAAGTGTGCACCAGGGTCCAAGAATTTTCAAAAAATAATTTTTTTTTTTCTAATGAAATGGTAGAGAATCTTTTTCTGAAGGTAATAAAACAAAAAGTAAGAAATTTAATGGAAAATTCACGAAATTATGCTCCTGCGAATTTTGATGTGTCGGCGATATTTAGGCATCAGCGATTTTGCTGAATTTGACTCCCATTTTAGGCCAATTACAGTATTCCAGTCAACCAAATTCTTAGCTATTTCACTAGTATTACTTCTATTCTATCGATTGAGCACAAGAAATCGCCAAGTCAATTGTGTCAACAACAAAATAAAGTGATCGGAAATTGGTAATTTGGCCAATTTAATGCAAAATTCTAAATATTCCCATTTCAAAATAGGGTTCAGAATAAACAATGCAGGCATTCCTAGAACTAAACTAACATTTCCTCTGTTCATTAGTTCAAATTCAAATTCAAAGTTTATTCTCTATAAGGGTTTACAATTCTGAGTTTACAGAATTTGGTTATTGTGTGGTTTACATGTAGTAAAAAAATAATAATTACAGAGTGTACCACTAGAACACCTAGCATGGCTAGGCATTCTGGGCAGACTTAGATTAATTCTTAAATTTAAAATATTACAAATTATGAGGTAAGTTGGTATTATGGCTAAGTGACTAAATACTAGTTTGTGAATTTAGCAATGTGAATGCTTTTGCTTTGGCACAATACATAGTTTCAGAATTGGAGTATCACAGGCCAACTTATGACTAGTTAGGATTCATTATTTTAAGATTGAGATTGATATTTCTGTTTATGGTCAAATGGGTGAGTGAGTGTAAGTGTGAACCACCAGGTGGTATTCGTGTAATTAGTTGACAGGGTGTATCAGGGAGATAAGATGTTTTCTAATGGTAGTTTTGAAGGTGATGAATGTGTCTGCAGTTCTAGAGTTTTCAGGTAGGGTGTTCCAGATTTTAGGGCCTTTGACATACATTGAATTTTTGTAAAGGTTTAGTCGGACACGGGGAATGTCATAGAGATGTTTGTGTCTGGTGTTATGCCTGTGGGTTCTGTCACAACTATCAAGAAAGTGTTTTAGGTCAAGGTTAATATTGGAATTTAAGGTCCTGTAGATGTAGATTGCACAGTAGTAAGTGTGGATGTACTGAACAGGGAGTAAGTTTAGATCTATGAAGAGTGGGGGGGGGGTGTTGCCAGGGATGGGATTTAGTGATTATTCTTACTGTGCTTTTTGTTGGGTTATTATTGGCTTTAGGTGTGTTGCTGCAGTTGATCCCCAAGCACAAATAGCATAGGTGAGGTATGGATAAATAAGTGAGTGGTATAGTGTGAGAAGGGCATTTTGCGGCACGTAGTATCGTATCTTGGAGAGGATCCCAACCGTTTTGGATACTTTTTTGGTTATGTGTTGGATATGGGTGCTGAAATTCAGGTTGTTGTCGAGGTATAGGCCTAGGAATTTGCCCTCATTATGTCTGGCAATTAGAGTGTTGTCGATCTTAATGTTAATTTGCGCAACTCCTGCTCTGCTACCAAACATAATGTAGTAGGTTTTGTCAGTGTTAAGCGTAAGTTTATTGGCTGTCATCCAAGTCGATATTTTGATCAGATCCTCATTAACAATGGTGTTGAGGGTGGCAAGATTAGGGTGAGAGATGACATAAGTCGTGTCGTCAGCAAAGAGAATG
This sequence comes from Cherax quadricarinatus, assembly GCF_038502225.1. Classification (NCBI taxonomy): domain Eukaryota; kingdom Metazoa; phylum Arthropoda; class Malacostraca; order Decapoda; family Parastacidae; genus Cherax; species Cherax quadricarinatus. Next base: position 59,474 of record NW_027195596.1, read on the forward strand.
GGGTTCAGGTGTTGGGATACGTTTGGAAGATCATTGATGTATATGAGGAAGAGCAGGGGACCAAGGACACTTCCCTGCGGAACTCCAGTATCAAGTGGCCGTGTTGTTGATGCTGTGTCTTTAATGGTGACATACTGATACCTATTAGTAAGGTAAGATTTGAAATATGCAAGTGCATGGCCTCTTATACCATAATGGTCAAGTTTGTGGAGTAGGATGCCGTGGTCTACTGTGTCAAAAGCTTTTCTTAGGTCAATAAAAATTCCTAGTGGATATTCCTTATTTTCCAATGCTGTGTAAAGCAGATCTAGCATTTTTATAATTGCATCATTAGTGCTTTTATTTTTCCTGAATCCAAATTGGCAGGGGTTGAGTATGTTTTGTGCTGTTACAAATGAATATAGTATCCTGTGCACAAATTTCTCAAAGATTTTGGATAGCAATGGTAAGTTTGATATTGGCCTATAGTTGTTTGAATCTGTAGCGTCACTACCTTTATGTATTGGTGTAACCCTTGCCGTCTTGAGTAGTTTCGGGGAAGGTGCTAGTTTCTAGTGACTTGTTAAAAAGTAATGAAATAGCATGCGAAAGGACATGGGCCGCTCGCTTGTACAATAATGGTGGGACATGAGACAGATTCCCTGAGTTATTTTTAAGTGACTTTATAATCTCGGTGACTTCCGTGGGCTCAGTTGGTGCAAGATAGAAGGAATTTGGGAAATTCCCATCTAGGTAGTCCCCGGCATGGGCATTGGTACGTGGGATTTTATTGGCGAGATTAGATCCTATGGTTGAGAAGAAGTCGTTTATCTTGTTAGCTGTGTCAGTGGGATGCAGTGGTGTTTCATTAGGTTTAGTTAGGACAATATTCGTTTTTTTTCAGTTTGTGGGTCCCTAGAATCTGAGAGAGTGTTTTCCAGGTCTTTTTTTATATCTCCTCTTGTGTCTGTGAATCTACTGGAGTAGTATAGTTGTTTGGCTTTCTTTATTACTTTGGTGAGAACTGATGAATAGTGTTTAAGAATATCTTTGTGTATTAAGCCCTGTCTATATTGCTTTTCATATTGGTGTTTCTTATCAATGGATTTCAGAATGGTGCTGGTTAGCCATGGGCAACCAAGCCGTTTGTTTGTGATCTGTTTCGTTTTTATAGGACAATGTTTGTTGTATAGTCTAAGTAATTTGTTAAGAAAAATGTCTGTCCAGTCATCAATACCATTGGCCTTGGAGAATTCTGTAGGCCAGTCAACAGTCTCTAGGTCAGCTGTGAACTTCCTTATTGAGGCCTCGTCATGGAGTCTAAATGAAACTTTGTTGTATTCAAGTGGTGGTTTACTAATGTTTGTCAAGAGGAAGGTAGGGTAGTGGTCTGTAGTGCTATCTGTGATTATCCCTGATTTAAGGGGGGCTAGTATATTGGTCCATATGTGGTCTATTATGGTTGCACTTGTCTCAGTGAGCCTGGTTGGTTTAGTTATTGTTGGTATGAGAAGTGTGTTGTTCATATTGTTGATGAAATCAGTTACAGGCTGATCATCTAGTAGGCCAAGGTTGATGTTGAAGTCTCCAGCTTAGAGAAGGTGGTGCTTATTCATTTGTCTGTTTGTTATTAGTGCCTTTAATTTCTCACTGAAATTTGGGATGTTTGTGTGGGGTATCCGGTAAATGGCACCGATTGTTATAGGCGTCTTAAGGTTTTTTACAGTAAAATTAGCAAAAATGTATTCCCCATATTCATCACTAAAGCAAGTGGTGCTAATACAAGATAATTGGTTAGAGTAATAGATTGCAATACCACCCCCAACTTGGTATGGTCTGCAGTTGTGGATTGCTGTGTATCCTGGTAGAGGGTAGATATCTATTGTGTCCTGCTTAAGCCAGGTCTCAGTAAGAATAATGCAGGAGAAGGGTGTCTTTAGTGACTCAAGGAGTGCCAGGAGGTCATCATAGTGTTTGCTTAAGGACCTGATGTTGTAGTTAAGTACTGATAGACTTTTAGCATTGTTTAGGATAGTGCTGGCTTGTGATGCTGTGTAATAAAGGCAGTTACTTTCCAATAGGTTTTGATTGGGTGTCAGATTATGGAGGTTTAGATCAGGGTCAACGTGATCAATCATCTTCTAGGTTTAAATTATGGTTATTTATATCCTGAGTTGTGTGTTGAGTTCTAGTACTGATATCTGTAGTGGTGGGAAGTTTGGACAAGTATATAGCTAAAGCATTTTGGTCATATAGAGTATAGTCACTAATACACATAATGAAGTTGATGTTGTCTATGTGTTGTGCTGGAATGAGCTAAAGTACAACTAGGTATAAACTAATAATATAAAAATACAAATTAAAAATAGCACAAGACTCTCACTTGTAATTGCACTAAGGTCTAATATAATGACTTTGGTATAGTCTACGTATTGAGCTAGAATGAGCTATAGTACAACTAGATTTAATCTAATAATATGAAAATACAAATTAAAAATAGCACCAGACTCTCACTAGTAATTGCACTATGGTCTAATATAATGAATTTGGTATTGACTATGTATTGAGCTAGAATGAGCTATAGTACAACTGAGTTTAATCTAATAATATAAAAAAGGCACAAGACTCTCAATTGTAATTGCACTAAGGTGTTATATAAGTTGTTTACAAGAATTAGAGTATAACTAGATTTAAATTGACAAGATAAAATACACAAGTTAAGGTAGCAAAAGAATAATAATAATAAAAAAAATAATAAAAATAAAAATGGCAATGACTTGGTTATAATATGCTAGTAAGATGGTAGACAGGATAATATAGAAGTTGTAGTTGAAAATACTAGTTTAAAAAAGTATAGAATAAAAATGGGCAATAAAAAAAGTTTACAATAAGTTTGGTCAATATAGTTTAAAGTAAAATTGGGCAATAATAGAGATTATAGAATAAAATTGCGCAATAGAGTATTTCTTAAAGTGAGGTAGAATAATTGAGGACAAGTTATGGTTAGTTTAAAATAAAATAAGATAGAACAGTGATGTGGTAAGATGTAAAAAAGGAGACAGATTCTGTAGATATTAAATACAATTAAGACTATGAGGTAGAATGGTCATTGAATACAACAATGACAATCAAAAATAGTTGGGGTATTAGAATTTTAGGGGGGCACAAATTTATGACATTATAACACTAACGGTGGACTATGGGTATTATCTGCACTTTACTCTGATTCTGTTAGTCCAGCCTCACTTAGGAATGTTTTAAGGTCATGTTCTGTAGAGATGAAGTATCTCTTCCCAGTGGGCTGTTTCCTAACTGTGATTTTTCCATCCCTCACAAAGCACTGGTGGATTTTTTGGGCATAGCGTAATTTTCTTAGCCGATAAAGGAGGTTTTGTCTTGTTTTAGTAAGGTATTCATTAACGTAAACATCAGTTTTCATAGAAATAGATGTTTTTAGTAGGTTGTTTCTTTGTAGGCTAGTTTGGAATTTTAACAGCACTGTTTTTTTACCCGCTTGGTAGCCCATCAGTTTGCAATCCTTTAGGTCATCACTACGTATGTTAAGGCGAAGGTGGTCCTTGATAAGTTGTAGGGTGGTCTCCATGCAGGTCTCTTCGGTGACTGTGGGTGGGAGATGTTTGCTGTTAACTACAACAGCGTCAGATAGCTGTTGTTGGTCATTATGGTCTTGGAAGTTGGATATGACATTGGCACGTTGTTGGTTCACTCTTGATCTTTCCTCTATAATGTTGGTAGTAAGAAGGGTGACTTGGTCTTTTAGAGTGTTGATGGTGTCTAGGGACTGGGTGTGGGTGTTGCTTTGTTGTTCCAGAGTATCTAGTTTATGTTCTAGAGCAGTGATCTTGCTGAGGTAATCTGCATTGCTAGCTTTTAGTTCCTGCATTTCTTGAGTAAGTTTGGTGATCGTTTGGTTCTGAATCTTAAGGAGTTTAGCTATTTCTGGGTTGGTGATCTTCTTGACATCAAATCCTGGGAAGGAGTTAATCTTGGACTGTGGCGGCGGCCATGTTTGTTGTTGTCTTTCGTGTGTTGTGATGCTGGTGGGTGATGAGGGTTGTGTCCTGGCTGGCAGTACCACAAGTTTTCCTCGTGTTATTACTAGTTTCACCTTTGATGTTAGGAGTCCTTAGCTGGTTAATGGATCTTCTTTTATTGCTCTGACCCTTGTCCATTGGCTGTGGCTTCGGGTGAATAGTAGGCGATGGGTGATGGGTGAATGTTGTGGAGTATCACTTCAGTGGCAGCGGGGTAGGAGGGGGTAATATGAGTCCTATTAGTTGGTAATTTGTGTACTTTTGGGTGATTTCTGCAGTTGATTTATATCATTCTGGGTATCCACACATGTTAGTGTTATGTGGGTTTTGATTAGGTCATCACTGGGCTGCTGGGAACCTCAGGTAGAAGTAAAAATAGAGGACAAGGTCCCTGTTGCCGGTGCCGGTGCCGCTGCCACTGCTTGTCTATGTTTTCAGGCTTTACAAATGAATTCCATTTTGATTTTTTATTCTCATAATGAATTTTTATTCAAACCAAAAAATAGAAGATTTACTTTTATGCAATACTGTAATAATTGTATAAATAATATCACCACATTTGTGAATATATATTAGACCCACCAACTGTCATGTATTAGACTTGTGAGGTCATTTGTTTACTCTTGAACATTGGCAAAAATTTAACATTTCTGCTACTTTGAGCTCAGTTTCAAACCATTTCCAGTATTAAAACCAATCAAAATCATCTCTATTTCTGTAGTATAACGTCTATTCTATCAAATGAGACCAAGAAATTGCAAATACAACTACAGTGGACCCTGGACATTCGATATTAACCCTTTGAGGGTTTTGGCCGTACTAGTACGGCTTACGACCCAGGGTTTTTGACGTACTAGTACGCCTAAATTCTAGTGCCCTCAAATCTAGTAGGAGAAAGCTGGTAGGCCTACATGAGGTGGTTTTCATTTGGTTAGCTGATGATGGGGTTGTTAACGAGATGAGATGTTTTTAATGGCAGTTTTGAAAAGATGGTTCAGTCTGCGGTTCTAGAGTTTTCAGGCAGGGAGCTCCAGATTTTAGGCCCTTTCATGTACAGTAGGGCCCCACTTATACGGCAGGTTAGGTTCCAGGCTACCGCCGTAAAGCGGAAATCGCCGTAAAGTGGAACATCCTTTTTTTCCACTTATAAATGCACACAAATACTAGATAACAAGTTTACACTAACATATATTAACCCTTTGAGGGTAAACAGGCCCTCTCAGAGACTTGTTCTCAGGGTCGGCCAAATTTCAAAAAAAAAAAAATTATTTTTTCTTAGGAAAAAATAGTTTTTTTTTTCTAAACATTATAGGATAAACAAAAAAAATTTACCATCAATACTTACGGAGATATGGAGGCGTGAAGTTTGCAGAAAATGAGCCCTGTATGGCAACAGCGGTGACTGCCGCTCACCGGTAAACTTTGGTTTACTTGTCCAGTGGACCCCCGCATAACGATCACCTCCGAATGCGACCAATTATGTAAGTGTATTTATGTAAGTGCATTTGTACGTGTATGTTTGGGGGTCTGAAATGGACTAATCTACTTCACAATATTCCTTATGGGAACAAATTCTGTCAGTACTGGCACCTGAACATACTTCTGGAGTGAAAAAATATCGTTAACCGGGGGTCCACTGTATTTGAAGGTTTGTTGTATTTTTCACTATTTTATTTTTTCACATAACTTATGTGGCCTATGAGACCAAAGTAAGGTGCAATGTACATATATACACTCGTTGTATACAACACAATAAGCACACAAACATAATTATCAATACAGTGGACCCCCGCATAACAATTACCTCCGAATGTGACCAATTATGTAAGTGCATTTATGTAAGTGCGTTTGTACGTGTATGTTTGGGGGTCTGAAATGGACTAATCTACTTCACAATATTTCTTATGGGAACAAATTCGGTCAGTACTGGCACCTGAACATACTTCTGGAGTGAAAAAATATCGTTAACCGGGGGTCCACTGTATATTGTTTACAAAACTTGTTTACAAAAACAATACAAAAAATTTTTTTTTACTATTGTTCTATAATATATATACCAATATACAGTCACTGGATATATTCCTAGAAGTTCTGCAGCTTGTGGAACTCTGAAACATGGTGTCATACACAATGGTGTTTTATCTTTCTCCTTCATTCTATTTCTTTCAATCTGTCTCTCTCTTTCTATCTGTCTGTCTATCTCTGTCTCACAGGTACACACAAATACAAGTATACATAGTATAAATTACCTAGGATAACCCAAGAAATCCAGACAAAGTGCTTTACTCTGCTTGAAGATGTGAGTAAACGTGATGACGCAGTCTTGTGGCTCTCTGAGACAGAGAGCTAGACGGATAGACAGATAGACAGGGAGCTTGACAGACAAATAGACACACAGAAATGTTAGTGTACCAGTAAAAACAAAGGGAGGGCGATGTTCATCTAATCTTTCCTTATCAGCTCCACCCTCGTTTACGCTTATCAAACATCAGCTCTTATCAGATGTTATCTCCCCTTATCTTGTTACTGTCATGGGTGAACATTTATTACATATTATTATCATTATTATGTATTATTATTATTTTTTTTTATTATCACACTGGCCGATTCCCACCAAGGCAGGGTGGCCCGAAAAAGAAAAACTTTCACCATCATTCACTCCATCACTGTCTTGCCAGAAGGGTGCTTTACACTACACTTTTTAAACTGCAACATTAACACCCCTCCTTCAGAGTGCAGGCACTGTACTTCCCATCTCCAGGACTCAAGTCCGGCCTGCCGGTTTCCCTGAACCCCTTCATAAATGTTACTTTGCTTACACTCCAACAGCACGTCAAGTATTAAAAAACATTTGTCTCCATTCACTATCAAACACGCTCACGCATGCCTGCTGGAAGTCAAGCCCCTCGCACACAAAACCTCCTTTACCCCCTCCCTCTTTCCTAGGCCGACCCCTCGCCTTCCTTCCACTACAGACTGATACACTCTTGAAGTTATTCTGTTTCGCTCCATTCTCTGTTATCAGTTTTGGTAATCCAGCACCTCTTCCTAACTTCTACGAATTCCCTTATCTTGTTACTGTCATGGGTGAACATTTATTACATATTATTATCATTATTATGTATTATTATTATCACCTTGAGCCTCACTATCCTCGTAAAAACTCTTCACTGCTTTCAGTAACCTACCTCCTACACCATACACTTGCAACATCTGCCACATTGCCCCCCTATCCACCCTGTCATACGCCTTTTCCAAATCCATAAATGCCACAAAGACCTCTTTAGCCTTATCTAAATACTGTTCACTTAATGTTTCACTGTAAACACCTGGTCCACACACCCCCTACCTTTCCTAAAGCCTCCTTGTTCATCTGCTATCCTATTCTCCGTCTTACTCTTAATTCTTTCAATAATAACTCTACCATACACTTTGCCAGGTATACTCAACAGACTTATCCCCCTATAATTTTTGCACTCTCTTTTATCCCCTTTGCCTTTATACAAAGGAACTATGCATGCTCTCTGCCAATCCCTAGGTACCTTACCCTCTTCCATACATTTATTAAATAATTGCACCAACCACTCCAAAACTATATCCCCACCTGCTTTTAACATTTCTATCTTTATCCCATCAATCCCGGCTGCCTTACCCCCTTTCATTTTACCTACTGCCTCACGAACTTCCCCCACACTCACAACTGGCTCTTCCTCACTCCTACAAGATGTTGTTCCTCCTTGCCCTATACACGAAATCACAGCTTCCCTATCTTCATCAACATTTAACAATTCCTCAAAATATTCCCTCCATCTTCCCAATACCTCTAACTCTCCATTTATTAACTCTCCTCTCCTATTTTTAACTGACAAATCCATTTGTTCTCTAGGTTTTCTTAACTTGTTAAACTCCAAAACTTTTTCTTATTTTCAACAAAATTTGTTGATAACATCTCACCCACTCTCTCATTTGCTCTCTTTTTACATTGCTTCACCA